>NW_027396886.1:0-110799 GCF_047715825.1 Aspergillus stella-maris | reverse complement strand
TGTTGTACAGTACTTTAAAGTTGAGCAAGCATGGATTTTTTTTGGAGTTCTGCGAACCGACCGGGAACTACGAACCGACCGGGATTTACGTTAAGCAAACCGACTCCTATGCCAGCGTACCACGACCTGCAATCTACTATCTGAAATTTAATGGGAAGAGCATCTCATTTCTTCAATAAGCTCGTATTATTGAATGAACGTGGGACCCCTGACCATTTAGGTCGGGTTTTGATATTACGCTATAATGGAATCGGTGGGCAATCGGAACCTACAACGAGTGTAACTGGAGCTGACAGAAAGAACAGAGAATTCAAGTTACAGAGAAAGAAAACACCTGCACTCTTGATGCGAAACTTCTAAAGTCTCGAAACCATGTGGAGAAGTGCTGAGAATAAACAGGACAATGAGACAAAGAATGTCAGCTCATTACGGACCACGACCGGCCGCGGGTCCGTTGAGTACCACAGTGTAAAGTGGATTGTAGTCAACTTAGCCAGGAAGCTACGAGTCCTCTTTAGCCTTCTTCTTGCCCTTCTTGCCTGTAGGGGCGGGAGGGCCCTGCTTGGTCTGGTGGACGATGAGACGTGTCCAGCACTCCTCCTTGTCCCACTCGAAGCCAGCGAGGTAGGGCTTGTCCAGTTCGTCATCAGCCTGTAGGTCGGGTCTGTTAGCCTCTACCTTCAATTATATATCGTATAGGTTTGCTTACCTTCTTCTTGAATTGCTTGTAGATTGCGTCCAGCGCATCCTTGATCGTGACTCCCTTCATGTTACGGGCTGTTACCTCGAGCCCTAAGGGGAAATGCAGGTCAATCTTCTTGACCGGAGGATTGACGAGTTGCAGCTTGAGGATGTCCTTGTCCTCTATTGTTGACGGCGAGGTATTCAGCTTCCTAGTGGAGGTTAGCTCACTGCATTAAAGAGACCGAAAAGAAGACTTACCATCCCGTCTTCTGTGTTTCGATGGGCAGGGTGATTTCGATCCCCTTCTCCTCTATACAGGAACCAATCGTTAGCAGAAAATACATTAGGCTGAAATGTATTAGGGGTGGTACCTAGCTCCTTGATGTTGAAGACACCTTCAGCCGTGGACGAGGTACGCTTGTGAGCCTTTTTGTCGGCCTTATCTGGGGCCGTTTCATCCTTGGAGGATATCGTCAGGCCGGCGACGGCAGAGTCGACCTTGGTGAGCTCGGGGTGCTCGGCAACAGCTTCGGCAACAGACATGATTGATGAGGCTTGCACGTAGATAGTGGACAGAAAATTGGTATTGAGTTCTAAGCATCAGGGTGATAAGTTAGAGTCTTTCGTTGTCATTGGGGGTACTCAGGAACACAGGGCAATCGAACACAACTGGAATGGCATCATTGGACGCGATGATGAGGGGAACCAAGTGCCACCATGGTGATGAAGGAGGGTGGATGGAACGGACGATGCAGGAACGTGGTTGAGCTTACCAGTGGGTTGACTGCGAACGATGGATGATTGAGATTCGATGGAAGAGGAAAAGAGAAGAGAGAAGGAGGAGGGGACCGGGTAGAAAAGGGAACAGCAGAAGAGGAGAGGAGAATGAGGGAATAAGGGAAGAAAGAGGGGGTGGGCAGGTGACCAGAGCCAAAGTATGATGCCTCACCCTGTTCATCACTCCGTCTCCGTCGACTGTACAATGGCCTCCGCTCCTTTCAATGGCAACTGCTTTATTTCGTTGTTACAGTCTACATGGCAATTCATTGTACTATATATACCATAAACCATCTTGTCAGAGCTTAACTTAGCAATAAACGTGGAAGCAATTGCTAATAATACATACATCGAAGAATACGTAGATGTCTGTATGACACAGTGTTTGGGTGGGGTTAAAGAGAGCTTCAGGATGTGGCAATGAGGATGGGATGTTGTGAAAGAGGATTGATGACAGGCTTACAGGTGCAGTGCCATGATGAAACCGGCTTGTTAGGGAATGGCCTCGCATGAGTGAGACGATTATCGCCGAACCATGCCGATACTAAGAGACCAAAATACTCGACGCCGTATGATGTGCTGTGAGTGGTGATGAAAGGATCTCCGCACCTGTCGCAGATACATCAGATGATGGTTCTACCCTTGTCGGCCTTCCCGCATCATCCCACTGGTAAGGGTTCAAAATTGGTCTTTTCTTGCTTAGTGCTTTTTGTCCATTCAGGTACGGTGTATAGCGATGCTTCTTTGCACCTCAGACACACCGTTCGATACCGGGAAGTACATAATTGATAGAAGCTCGCGTGAGGTCTGGAGCTCTGGTGACAACGGCCCACCAGAGCTAAGGCTGCACCCCGCATTTCCACCCGCTCCACTTCGACCGTCAGCACTTCCACTTCGTCCTTCTGGAATCTGGGCATCCGCTTCCTTCCTCTCCCTGCTGACGATACCACTTCTTGCTATTTTTTTTTTTTTTTGAATCGAAAGTGTAAATAGACGAGGCCAAAATCATGGCATCAGGTTGATAAGACCAACGGTTATTGCTAGTTGTTTCAAGACAGTTATACCAAACTATGCTCAATGGGATTGCGGGGTGTTCGTTTGTTAGTGGACAGCCATGAAATTAGACGAGTCTATATAGTTCCTTCAGGAAACCAGAACAAGCTGATTTCGCCTGCACCAAGTGCCTGATTTGGCGCATAGTATGCTTCTCAGACCTGGCCGACTCAACCTTGCGTTTGCTCGTTGAGAGATTGAGCATAGTAGAGAGACGCTGCCACCTCATCCGGATATCAATGGAGCAGACCTCGTCTGCTCCATGGACTCTGTACGCAGTAGACAACCTGGAGCGACATCAGAAGCAGGATGTGGCATTAAATTGATTAGTGCAGATCGGATGAGGAGTGGTATGCACACGCACCTGGGCGGTGAGAACTGAGGCCTGAGGTCGCGATACTGCCGGGTCAAGCGCGCGTTGATATCGGACCTTCTCTCCAAGGCTCTCGTCGTGCCTGGAAGCTCTTGCACCAACTCACCTGACAACCAATTTTCTTTTTTCCTCTCCTATTACGACCTATTTCTCATGCGATCTTGAATACCGATCTTTGAATATCACAGTCGCATAGTCTATCCCATCATCCCGAGGTTCCAGCTCGGGAAAAAAAGTTGTCGACATGTCGGGCCTCTTTGGCGCTACCACTACAAACACGACGGCTGCGAGCAATACCACAGGAGACATCTCAAAAGATGTCGCTCTCAACTCTCCTCCGGAAGACAGCATCTCAGATCTTCGTTTCTCACCAGCGTCCGATCATCTTGCTGTAGCGTCATGGGATAAAAAAGTTCGCATTTACGAGATCAATGACCAAGGTCAGAGTGAAGGAAAGGCTCTTTTCGAGCACGAAGCTCCCGTCTTGAACTGCTGCTGGTCTCCTGTAAGTCTTTAGTCTTCCGTTATATATTCTTCATTTTGTTCATCACTTACATTTAAATCCACTTGCTTAGGACGGGACAAAAGTTGTTGGAGCAGGAGCAGACAAGGCAGCTCGCATGCTCGATCTAGGTGCCAACGCTACAACTCCCATACAGGTCGCCGCCCATGACGCCCCGATCAGATGCTGCCATATGATCCCCAGCCCGAATGGCAATTCGTCTCTCCTCGTGACTGGTTCTTGGGATAAGCAAGTCAAATACTGGGATTTGCGGCAGTCCACGGCAATTGGATCAGTGGAGTGCCAGGAACGTGTTTACACTATGGATGTGAAGGACAAATTACTGGTTGTCGGAACAGCAGACCGCTACATCAACATTATCGACCTTAGTGAACCCGGAAAGTTCTACAAGACCATGCAGTCTCCTTTGAAATGGCAAACAAGGGTGGTCAGCTGTTTTGCAGACGCAACGGGTTTCGCTGTCGGAAGTATCGAGGGTCGCTGCGCTATTCAGTACGTCGAGGATAAGGACTCGAGCTCAAACTTTAGTTTCAAGTGCCACCGTGAGACGCCGCCCAACCAGCGCGATATCAACAACATTTACTCGGTCAATGCTATCTCATTCCACCCGGTACACGGCACCTTCAGCACAGCCGGTAGCGACGGGACCTTCCACTTCTGGGATAAGGACGCGAAACACCGTCTGAAGGGGTACCCCAGCGTCGGAGGAACGATCTCTAGCACGGCCTTCAACCGGACCGGTAACATCTTTGCCTACGCTGTCAGTTACGACTGGAGCAAGGGATACTCGGCAAACACCCCACAGCTGCCTAACAAGGTTATGCTTCACCCAGTGGGTCAGGAAGAGGTAAAGCCTAGACCAGGCACTAATCGGAGGCGGTAATCGTACGGACGTGGTAGAATTGGGTCAGGAAAGAAGGGAATGTCAGAAGGGATGGAAAAACTGGGAACATACCTAGGTGATATACAGCTACCCTTGGTGTACTTAGGTACCTACTTTATCATTGTTATTACAGATTAATCGAGCGTTTCCGCTTTCAATTCAGCATGCACTTGCACTTGTTTGATATTTGGTGCTAGAGTTGAGCCAGAAATGGAGAGAGAAAATAAAACTGATACATTCAAAAATGGAGTCTAATTGTAGTAGTTGTATGGATATGTTGAATGTTGATGTTGAAGTTATCGCTCATAAGATAGTTTCGTCTTGAGGTCTATCATAGATCTAGCTAGCTCGCTACCTGCCAATATCACCCGAAAATATTAGCAAGTATTTACGATGTTGGGATCGTAACCTGCGCAACACCATCAGTCACCTTCTCAACAGACTCGTCGTTCTTGCCCTCGCTCGTAACATCAGTCGCCTCGGCGCCGCCCTTAGCAGAGGCCTCAACGGGCGCAACACCACCGGCTCCCGCAGCAGCAGCAGCCTCCTTGGCTCTCTTCTCCTTCTTCTTTGCCTTGGCGGCGTCCTTAGCAGCCTTCTTGGCAGCGGCCTTAGCGGCCTCCTCTTCCTTCTTCTGGCGATCGGCCTGGGATCCGCCGAACTGGTCGCGCCAGATATCGGCCTTCTTGGGGTCAATGCGCGAGAAGAGGTACTGCGCCTTGCCGATCTTGTGGCCGGGCTTCAGGGAGACAGGCTTCCAGCCGTCTTTGATGTCCTCTTGGGAGGGGATGAGCTGGAAGGAGGTGTTTAGCTGCTCGTTGATAGACTTGGAGGTTGCGGGGAGGTAGGGTGCGAAGACGCTGGCGAGGAGGTAGATGAGGTTGAGGACTGTGCCGACGACGGCGGCGGCGCGCTCGGGCTCGTTGGCGATGAGGGCGTTGTCGAGGCGGTTGGCTTGGATGAGGCCGTTACCGGCTTCGGCAATCCTCATGGCGGTAGTCACACCCGCACGCAGGTGGACGCTATCCATTTCTTCGATGTATTGGCGGAGGAGGCTGGTGACTTCGTCAAGGGTTGGCTGGAAGGTCTCGGGGACAGTGAACTCGGGAATAGTAGAGCCGTAGGAGGCGGCAACGAGCTTGATGACTCGGTTAACGAGGTTGCCCAGCTTGGCGAGCAGTTCGCTGTTGTTGCTGTCGACGAATGATCTCCATTCAAATTGAGTATCTCCTGTCTCGGGACGGTTCTTCAGGAGGTAGTAACGCCAAACGTCTGGCGGCACGCCGGTCTCTTTGGCGTTGTTACCAAAGACACCAATTCCACGAGACTTACTGAACTTTCCACCCTCGTAGTTCAGGTACTCTGCAGTGTTGAGATGGTGGAGCATAGTCCACTTGTCCTGGGTTCCCAGCTGACATCCTGGGAAGATAACGCTGTGGAAAGGCACGTTGTCCTTGCCAAGGAACTGGTAGAGCCGGACGTCCTCGGGATTGCGCCACCAAAGCTCCCAGTCGGGTGTGTAGTTGGCGGTGATTGACGGGTAACCAATGCAGGCTTCGAACCACACATATAGCACCTTGTTATCGAATCCGTCTAAGGGGACAGGAACACCCCATTTCAGATCTCTTGTAATACCACGGTCTTTCAGACCTTCCCTCAACCAGTTCTCAGTGATGTTGCGGGAGTTCTTTGGCCAGTTGCCGTTCTCCATAGCAGGAAGAACATATTTTTCGATATCGGGCTGGAGCTTGTCCAGGAGGAGGTGAATGTGTTTCGTCTCTCGCTTTACCGGGGCCGCGCCGTCGAGCTTACACTTGGGGTTAATGAGGTCGAAGGGATCGAGAAGGTGACCACACTTATCGCACTGGTCTCCGCGGGCATCATCGTAGTGGCATCGAGGGCACTCTCCTTCAACATAGCGATCAGCCAAGAAGGACCCATGGGTTTCGCAGAACGGCTGCTCAGCGGTCTTTTCCACAAGGTACCCATTGTCATAGAGCCGCTTAAAGATAGCTTGGGAAATCTCGGTGTGCTTTTGTGTCGGAGTGCGTCCGAAATGATCGAAGCCAATCTCAAACCACTCGTACACTTCTTGATGAATCTTGTTGTATTTCGCGCACAGTTCCTCTGGCGTCACCTTCTCCTCCAAAGCCTTGGTTTCTGTGGCTGTACCATATTCGTCTGTTCCGCAAATGTAGAGGGTCGGGTGTCCGCAAGCTTTATTATACCTAATTGAGTCTCGCGTTAGTATGAAGTTGGCCTATACAATTCTACCAGGTAGCGGGATGACTCACCTCGCAAAGACATCGGCACTGAGCACGGAACCAACAATGTTTCCCAAGTGAGGAACGTTATTCACATATGGCAAAGCACTCGTAATGAGGATATTGCGCTCGCCCTTCTTGGGCAAGATCTTTTGATCCGTAGCCATGGTGGGTGATTGTGATGGCGGGGTTGTGGAGGGGCAAAAGATGAACTAGAAGGGGAGCTTTTTTTGGTGGTGGATGATTCATCGCCCGTCGGGCCTCACGCTCGCGCAACATTCAACTCCGCGCACCTCGACTTTTTTTTCTCTGCTTCCTTGTTGGCCATCGAGAATTTGCAGCTTTTGAGTTCGAATATACTTTCGTTGCTGGCTACGGCGCGTTGGAGTACTCGCCAGCATGGACGCGAATATTTTTGAAAGCCTACTGGATCTGGAGGAAGATTTCTACAAAGAAGGATTCGATCTAGGAGCTGCGGATGGCGCGGGGGCTGGCTATACGGAAGGAAGTGTGTTCGCAGTGGAGAAGGGATTCGAGAAGTTTGTCGAATTGGGAAAACTCTATGGCAAAGCATTGGTTTGGGCTCAAAGGCTTGCGACAATGAAACAAGATGCTCATGCGACAAACACTTCGGACACCGATGCACTTGCTGGGACGAAAGAAGAGAAGAGTTCTATGAGCCCTTTCGTCTGCAAGGAAATGGAAAGCTTTCCGCATAGCTCTCGACTCGCAAGAAACCTTGACACCCTTCTTGAATTGGTTGACCCAGCATCGCTGCCAATGCAGAACACAGAAGAAGCCGTCACAGATGTAGACGAGCGTCTGAAAGGGGCCATAATCAAAGCCAAGCTCATCCAGCGGGCTTTCGGGGAGCGTGAAGACACATCGGACATACACCCTGACGCTAAGGGTGGACAACCTACTGGTGATGGAACCGGTAGCATTGAGGACATCAGCTCTCTCAACATCAGACATTGATTCGCGCCCCAGGAGATTCAAATGTCACCAACCAAAGAATCGCCCTATTTTCGCAGTCCTATGGGCTTAATAGGCTTCCCACGACTTCATCACCGTGGAACAGACCAACCGTCTAGGCACATGAACTCACTTGTCGACTCGCCGGTTCTGGGGAAGCGGCAAATCTTGGGTGGCTTAGACACCTCAATCAACCGTTGTCCAATGGATTAACGCCAGAGACTTGGTATTTGCATGCCATGAACGCATCTTCGAGTTCAGCACGGTAGCGACAGAGAAGGTTTGGCTGTTTGCAGCATGGTTTCCCTCGACGCATTATCTTATTGGAACAAACACGACTCGTCGCTTATTCGAGAGAGATATATAACGATCGGGATGATGCAAATCCCTTGATAAAAGCATGTCACTTAGATTTCGCGCTGCGAACGCAATGGATGTTGTGGAATATAAGGTTTCTGGGACCGATGCATGCGCAGGAAGCAGTCCACAGCATGTATCCTAGAAAAGTTCATTATAGAGTCTCGGGTCTGGCGCTTTATGACGCAACTTGGAGGCGGAGGGCCATGATCAACAGTCGCCCAGTTGTTGTCATGGATTGTTTAGATGGGATGAAGTGAAGGGCACGAGGACCATTGACGGGAGCGGAGACGGACGAGCTCGGGCCCTGAGTCAGTCGAGTTTAGCTTGTCCTCTAGAACCCAAGTCGGGCTAGTCTATGCTAGATCTATCTTGTTGTTTCCAGTGCGCACAGTCGAGGCCGATCTCAACAATAATGCGCCTAGACGTAGAGTTCAATCATATTGCTGTCGCTGGCTCGTGTTCGAAGGTAGGCGGAGTTAACTAGACTGGGGCTGTCAGTATTTAGACTCAGGAACTAGCAGAAGTTCTCTTGAATGCCAGCTGGTTCTCCAGTTGACCGCTTGTTCAAAGCTTTTTAGCGACTGCAGAATACTTTGCTGCTCCTGCATCGTGATTTCTGGATCTAACAAACACTAGCCCGCCTGCACTCTTCTCTCCAAATTCACACCTCGCCTTTTTCCCGTTTCTACTTCGCATTACTTCTCAACGGTCCTCTCTGAATAAATTTGCTAATTTCTTGGTACAGTCAAAAGTACTACTTCCTGTCCAGAGCGGTCATCTGTATTGCAGCACGGACCACGTGAAAGCCGCCTCGCAGTTCCCGTCCCGCTTGAAGATAAGATCAAAACTTCCTGGCCAGACGGACACAAGAACAGCATCCCACAGGCAAGAAAGGGTCGTCGTCTCTCTGCAACAATCCCCAACCGCCTTTCACTCACTCTACGACACACTCGATGCTCGCTTGCTGATATTCCCTTCGCCTCTGTCCCCCGCTCCCTCCAGGTTCGACCTGTTCCTGGAGGCTGTTTAACCGACAGCGCGTCGATCGAGCTCACCACCGACTTCTATCATCTTCATCCCTCCGGGCGCGCGTTTCTGTCCGCGCCTCTGAGCAACCGGCCCAATGTGGCTCTTTCGAGTATTAACATCGGCCCTCTTCTTGATCGTTATTGTCTCCTCAATCCCGCTAGCGTTCGACGTGGGTGGGAAGACATGTGGTCTGGCCTTTTCACTCTCCCTCGCAACATTCTACTTTCTTTTCTCTGTCTTGAAGCTCTCGACACCCGATCGATCTTGGTTTCGCTCTTCTCTCATCGTCCTCATCAGTTCTGCGCAATGGATCCTCATTCCGATACTCCTTATCTGGTCGCTCAACCGGTTCTCCGTCGACACTGACGGCAATACATCATGGGTGGAAAGGACCTTCAGTGGGAAGCGTGCACAAGACTCCTCTATTCAAGGCTGGCTTTTCGGACGCGATGGACTGCTGGAATCTATAGCCATCGGTAACTGGGACAAACTCCTCAGGTGGTCGACTCCAGTGTTCCAGCTGGCAGAAGGCTTCTGCAGTTTGTTGGTTATTCAGGCTGCTGGTCAGATCACTCGATGGCTCGTGAATCGTGGTGGTCGCAGCGATAGCTGGATGGTAAGTGCTTTTTGACATTTAGAAATAACCGTTCAGAAGCTAACTCGCATTTCGTGCAATAGATCGGCTTCCTTGTCCTTTCGGCCTCCATTATCTCAAGCTCCGTGTACTTTCTCTGGCGCGTGCTCCAGTTTCCTGAGATCTCCAATGTTGACGCTGCGCTGATAGGCGTGACTGTGACGTGCGCGGTGATACTATGCGCTTGGGGAATTGGAAGCGGCAGAGGAAACCCGGTTGAGAGCTCGCTTCTATTCGCTTACGTCGTTTTGTGCATCTATCAGATCTTCACGGATTACCAGCCATCTCATCCTGTGGAGGAACCAGTACCGTCACCCGCGCAAGCCGGGGACTTCCCTCCTCTTCCACCCATCATCATGGCCTCATACACCACCCTGATGCACGCCATGTCTCTCCTTCCTTCCATCATCCACGCTGCGTTCAACATGATCACTGCAGTGTTCAGCGCTGTTACTCCATCGGTATTGATCTCACTGACTTACCGCATTCTCGTTTTGTATGCTTCTACTCGCATCATACCTGCAGTTCGCGAATCAGGCGCTCGCGCGCTCTCCCAAGAAGCTTCATTGGATGACTCGGATGCGGCTGGCCAATTTTTGGGCTTCCTCAGCTACTTTTCCCCATCAGTTCTTATTTCTGTCTACACCAGTCTGCTCATGCAGCACTTTGCAACAACTTCGCAAGCCATGGGTGGTAACGGGCAGTGGTGGAGCACCCAAGGCGCTGGAGGTGGAAACCTATGGCGTTGGATCAACCTTGCTGGCACCCTGGCCCTTTACGCCGTCGAGCTCTGGCTTGGAGCGGCTGATGATCTAGATTCAGGATTGGCTGGTCATTGGAAGACGGACTGAGCACGCCCCCTGATTACGAAACCCATACCCCTCTAAATTGTCTCACGCTCATGAGACTTGACCTCTTCCTTGCTCGTGCTATACCCTAGATGTGTTGCATTGCGTCAGAGACCGGAACATAACATCTTGGTCCTCAGGGCTTCGAAATCCGGTCGGCAGGTACCAAGCCGTCTGTACATCCGGTCAAGGCGGCGTCTTACAAAAGGCGATAATCCTACCTGCGTCAGAACCAAATCCGTCCGCCCTTAACCCCTGTTCGCTTGATCTCCCCATGCGCACTCAGAAGCACGCTGTTTCAACCCATTCTCAGCCTCGGCCTTGATTTCATCCACGCCTCAAGATGCCTCGAGTTGAGCCCTTCACCATGAACACTCAGCCATCGTATCCGCTACGAGGAATCCAGCTCCCTACCTTGGGCCACCGTTTGCCCTTGGAGCTGTTCGAGCACCGCTTTACTAGCCTGACGACCCTTCACCAGTTTGTCACCCATGAGATCTCTTTCCTGTCAATATACCCCAAGTCATTTCGTTGAATTATGCTACCCATGTACCGTCTCTTTCATGTTCTTCATCCCAAACTGTACATCCTAGATTTCTTATCCTACTTCATTCCTACGTCCGAAATTATCCCATGGCGAGATCACCATAGCTTCAGCTATCTCCAATATCCCCTTCCTACACCAACGCTGAGGCTGGCGTCCAACTCTAGATTACCACTCCTACATCTATTCGGTCACACATGGGTCACATCAATGTATCAAAATAGGGACAGATTATAATATCTCTGATTATAGTACTCAAGAATGGGGGATTCATTGCAGATACGGTTTATACAATAGCATATGGTGCCGGCAAAACAAGGATATGAAGGTCACGCGGTAGTGCCTGGAGTACAGAGGTACCGAGGTATCACCGAGATCCATTCCCACAGTCGTAGTATGTACACGCCGCCGTTGCCAATATAGAGCATAGAAAGCATAAATATAATTACAGGCGCACATAAACATTGAATGTTCATAAAAGTAATCAATGACTGATGTGATATCAATATGAACAAAGACGAGTAAAATGGGACAGGTGAATATAGATAGAGATGTGATATCATGCCCAAATCCAGCGCCAACATGAAACAAGCGCAGATCATGCGCGAGCCCGACTAACAGTATTTGGGGGGTAGGTGTACAACCATAGGAGTAGTGACACAGTCCCTCCAACCGAAGAATAGGGTCGATCGGGGCGAAGCATTTCCTGGGAACGGATGCTGTAGATGCTCAGGTGACCACGTCAGGGTATTGGAGCAGTACCCCGCACAAGGCCCCTTTGCTTTTTTTTTTCTAACCCCTCGACGCTTGACGTGTTCGGATTGGGAAATCAACGTTCGGAATTACACCAAGGACAAGGCAGAAACCAAGCGCCAGGCTCTTTTCGTACTAACGTTCACTGGTATAATAACGAAAGGGGCAATGTGTAAGAAATAGGAGAGTTGAGAACGGCCGTTTTGAGAGGATTGATCACCGCCGAATTGGAACACCTTCGGTAGCAGGAGGAGGGCTCACGGCTTCTTCCTGGTCCTTCTCCACGGCCTCGGCCGTTCCCACTTCGGGCGTGTTTTCAAAATCATCCACACTTCTTCCGCGTTGGAGGAAGCTTGTCTCCTTGATAGGGCTTCGACTCTGGAAGCCAACGGATCCCGGGTGGCTGCTGATACTGCCAGGAATATGCTGTCCTCCCTGAGCGCTGATGCTTCCGCCATTGTTCCCAGCCGCAGGGTTGTTCGCACCGGGCGACGTGGCAGTAAGATGAGGGATGTTCTCGGGAACTGGGTGTTGTGAGCCAATGTTGGTCACACCAACGTCGGAAGCCTTTCCAGCTTTGCTAAGAGCATAGTCGCCGGAGTCGAAGTACTTGCGCTCCTAGAAGATTATCAAGACGTTAGGTTCCGAGTACAAGTGCGGTAACCAGAGCGGAATCACATACCTTAAGCTTGTTCTGGAGTAGATCCTTCTTGTTGGGCATTTTGCCATAGAGACGAAGCAAACGCTGCTCATCAGGGCTCAATTTCTATATTACAATCAGAGTCAGGTTGATGTACAGCGGGGACGGACAGCTGGCAAGCATACGCTAGTATCAATCTTGTTCTGCTGGTGGGGATTCATCTTGAGAGCTGGTTGTGAGTGCTCGACTGGAAGATATGTTGGTTGGAAGAAACAGTAGGTAGAAAGACGGGCAGTTGGTCAGTATTTCACTACTGAAGATGTCGGGCGGGGAGGTTGGACGAGGCGATGTTGGGTGTCGTCAGAAGACCCCACTGACGGCGGGGAATGAGGATGATGTATTTCAGAGAAGTAAAGGGTTGGAGCAATTTATCACAGACGAAAATGCACAGGAAAAGTTCCAGATAGCAGGTAGGAAGGTTGAAACGAGCAGACTGAGAACAAGCAGAGGGGAAATGGAGGAAAGAAGTACTTGGGGAGGACAATAATGGGTGAAGTCTAACAGACGACAGGGCCCATACTAACTACTTGGATTGATTAGCACATCACTCGATGCCCAACTCGGCAAGTCGCTTGCTCCATTCGGTTAGACCCGCGGATCTGAAACGGAATCCTAGGAATTGCTGCGAGTCTCGTCTGCTGTCTTACTCTTATCTGTGTCAAATTGAGAGATAATGATGTTCTTAGAGGCACCATCTGAGTTAATCTGAAGAACCGGTTCCCCAGACCCAAAGAGTGCTGGTCATCAGAAATGAACGGAATGGATGGATGGATGGATGGATGGATGGATGGACCAAGTGTGGTCCAGAGTTCTTCAGCATACACACCTTTAGCCAGACTGAGTTTAGACTCGCCTGTCGCCGACCATGGGCGAGATCGTCATATTTCTTGGGCAATAAATTCACTTTCTATAACTTCATGTGAGCAGTAGACCTTTCGGAATTGAGGAACTGGTTTGACGACAGAAACCTCAAGTCTGCGTGAGGTAGAACAATTGGTGGGCACAGAACCAATCTCTCAGCCCCTCATCGAAAGCTTTTGGCCGTTGCGTCGATACCTAAACCCACCAAAACTCTTCTCTTTTCTATAGACTTCTTTTTGGCTCGTGAAGTAGATACCCAACTCCAAGATTATTTCTTTGCTTTTGCTGACCAATACTCCAGGTCCAATAACTATGGGCAACCAAAATCCTTCCACTACGCCCGTCACTATCGTGGTTGAGCATCTAGACCCCGAACTGGGTGCCTGGTCCGCTCTGGAGTATGCCTGCATTGCTCGAGAAGCCCATGCTTCTGGCAGTAAATTCCTCTTGAGTTCAGTCCCTGAGTCTCTGCAGATGCCGGATGAATTAGCCGCAACCAAAGGGCTTGAGGTTGAGCATCGCAGCATCGAGGAAGTCTTTGCAGACCGTAGATCCAAGGTCTGCTTGCTGGACCCTTCAGCGAGAACTGAGCTTAGCCCCGAAGATGGGGACACTTTCGAGGTCTTCTTGTTCGGAGGAATTCTAGGTGCGCACCCTTTGTGAATCATGCTGCACAGGCTTGGTTTGGACTAACCTCGGTGACACAGGTGATGACCCTCCACGAGGTAAGTTGATTTCAACCACTTGCAGGCACCCTTCCCACTAATGGGCTGAATCTAGACCGCACCTCCGAGCTCAGGAAGAAGGGCTATGAGGGGAGGCGACTTGGACCCGTGCAAATGACGACGGATACGGCTGTGCGAGTTACTCGTATGGTGGTTCACGATAGAGGTAGCCAATCCACATCCAGCTTCTGAGACTGATGGCATATCAGAAAACACTGACCATTATCAGTTCCCTTAGAGGAGATTCAATACGTCGACCATCCGGAAATCGTGATCAATGATCATGAACGGACTGAGATGCCTTTCCGCTACGTGAAAGACAGCAACGGCGAGCCTATCATGCCCAAGGTACGCCATAGTAGCCTCACCACCCTGAATTGTTTTTGGACAGAGCCGATCTCGCTGACTTGTCACTACTATCAGGGCATGGTGGAGCTTATCAAGAAGGATGCTGATCAGGGGATTGAGGATCTATTCTAGCCATGCGCGCGGGGCAGTCGAAATGCGTCTATACAGCCAACACTTCATGAACAGCAATCAAAGAAACTCAATGGCAGAATTCACAATAAAGATCATGAATGTCTTCAAGAGTGTACCTAATTGAGCGTCGAAAGCGGCAAGTCTGGCAGCCGTGACGATGTCCGTACCCTTAAATACCTCTTGGCCTCCCAGCGCGGGCCCCAATCTGGTAAGGGACCGTAATCAGCTTACGAATGGCCACGCTGCCTGTAGTTTCACCACAGTCACAGCCTCGCCCATCATCTTGCTCTTCTTTACTCACTCCCTTTCTTCGTCTCTTCTCTCTTTCTGACATTCTCTCTCTCCTTTTATATTTGCTGTTGTTGGAGTCCTCCGGTTCGTTTCCAGGCACGTCATCAGTTGTTCCTCCGCCGCTCGCGTGCGGAATCGGACCCGGCGCGGCATTAGAATATTACCATCAATGAGTCCTTGAAGCCTCGCTTTCTATACTCCAACTTTCGAGTTCCTCTTCGAACTCTTTGCTACCGTGCCATCGGCGGTCATTTCATTCTACGATGGCTTCTAGGAGGACACGGGGTGCGCCGTTATCAGCATGGGCACTGCCACTGGTCTTCCTCAATTCCGTCGCAGTACTGGCGCAATCAGCTGCGGATTACTATGTGCACTCATTACCCGGGGCGCCGGAAGGGCCCCAATTGAAGATGCATGCTGGGTGAGCTTTCTAATCTGTCAGCATTATTGAGCGCGACTGACCCTTCCGCTTTGTTTAGGCATATCGAAGTAGACCCCGAGCACAATGGACATCTCTTCTTTTGGCACTACCAAAACCGTCACATTGCGAATCGCCAACGGACAGTAATATGGCTGAACGGAGGACCCGGCTGCAGTTCGATGGATGGAGCATTGATGGAAGTTGGCCCGTACCGCCTGAAGGATAATGCGACTTTGGAATACAACGAGGGCTCATGGGACGAGTTTGCGAATCTTCTCTTCGTCGATCAGCCTGTTGGGACTGGGTTCAGTTACGCGAATACAAACAGCTACCTCCATGAGCTAGATGAGATGGCCACACAATTTGTCACATTCTTGGAGAAATGGTTTGCCATTTTCCCGGAGTATGAGCGGGATGATGTACGTATACTACCCATTACCGCGGTTGAGTGTTGTCTTCATGCTGATTCATATCTTCTTTACAGATCTACATCGCCGGCGAGTCCTATGCAGGCCAGTACATCCCGTACATTGCGCAAGCTATTCAGGAGCGAAACAAAAAGATTCAAGGCAGCACACCTCGTTGGAGTCTTCGTGGCCTTCTTATTGGTAATGGTTGGATATCACCTATGGAGCAGTACCCGGCCTACTTGAGCTTTGCGTACCAAGAAGGCCTGGTGGAGGAAGGTAGCAAAGTCGGAAAGGAGCTCGAAGTCCTTCTCTCTGTTTGCAAGTCTAAAATGGAAAATGGGCACCCCAAGGTTTCTATCATGAGTTGTGAGGCAGTTCTCAACAAGCTGCTTGAGAAGACTCTCAATTCAGAACAACAATGTCTCAACATGTACGACATTCGGCTGCGCGACAGTGCCGATTCTTGCGGTATGACCTGGCCGCCGGACCTGGCTGATATGAAACCATACCTACAAAACCCCGAGGTTATCCAAGCTTTGCACATCAACCCGGAAAAGCAGTCAGGATGGGACGAGTGTGATGGTGATGTAGGCCGCACATTCCGCCCACAGAAGTCTGAGCCAGCAGTCAAACTGCTTCCCGGGCTACTCGAATCAGGTGTCGAAGTTCTTCTTTTCAGTGGTGACAAAGACTTGATTTGTAATCATCACGGAACCGAGCAATTCATCAGCAACATGAAGTGGGCTGGCGGTACCGGGTTCGAGACCTCACCGGGTGTTTGGGCTCCACGACACGACTGGACATTCGAAGACGAACCTGCTGGATACTACCAAAAAGCGAGGAACCTGACCTACGTCCTCTTCTACAATGCCAGCCACATGGTTCCATTCGATCTTCCCCGCCCCTCCCGAGACATGGTAGACCGCTTCATGAACGTCGACATTGCCAGCATCGGCGGTGTCCCAGCGGACTCTCGCATCGACGGCGAACCACTTCTTCAGACCTCTGTCGGCGGACACCCCAACAGCACCGTCGCCGAAGAGGAGGAGCAGCAGAAGATCAAGGAAACAGAGTGGAATGCCTACGCCAAGTCCGGCGAGGCCGTCCTCGTCGTGGTCATCATCGGTGTCCTGGTCTGGGGCTTCTTCATCTGGCGCAGCCGCCAACGGCACAGTGGCTACCGCGGCATATCCTTCAAGTCTCCGAGCTCAACTTCCGTCTTGGGACGCTTTACGAACAAGCGTAATAACGGAGCAGACGTGGAGGCTGGTGACTTTGATGAAGCTGAATTGGATGACCTGCATTCACCGGGCTTGGACCGAGAGAACTATGCCGTTGGCGACGACAGTGACGATGAGGATCATAGAAAGGAGCAAGGGCAGCAGCAGGCTCAAGCTCAGGCTACATCGTCGCGGGCCGAGGGTAATCTTGTAGAATAGTTTGTCTTCTTCCTTTTTGCATTTTTGGATGACTGGTCTCTCTTAGCATTCTATATAACGGCGCATACATGATTGGGTGCCGTGAATAAAATGATACATACAACTCTTATCTAGAAATGAACATCATGACCCGAGCCATTTGTGTTGATCTATCCTCTATATATAGTGTGCTTTCTTTTCCAGGTCCATCAACTAAATACTGCATGGTACAGAACTCATCGTGTATGTCCACACCTTGATGCTCCCGTCATCGGCGGTGGTGACCAGCACCTCCTCTTCTTTATTCTCGTCCCGGCCCCGGTCAGCCCGTTTCGCCCACACAACGTGGTTGATCTCGTAGATGTCATGAGCACCATCCATAACCGCGACGATACTCCATGTCGTGGAGGGCTGTGGCGTAGCGCTCGTAGCATCGGCACCATCAGTATCCATGGGTTGAGGATCGGTCTGCGAGGCAGCCTCGAATCGTTCTTCGTAGACCACGATGCGTCCATCTGCACCAACGGAGGCCAAAAGGCCTGTCCTTCGACTCCAGGCAACAGCATATATCGAGAGCTCGTGCGCATGTGGGAGAATTGCACTTTCCTCCCAAGTCTCATCTATACCAGCCGGCCGGATGATACTGGGCATCGCGCCAGCCCCAGGACCACCCCCCTGCGCCTTGGGCTGCCGTCGCCAAACACGAACAGTCTTATCGTGTGAGCAAGACGCAAGACGAGGACCCGAAAGAGCATGCCACCTCTTCCACTCATCTGCCGGTCCAGATCCATTCTCTACAGAGGGTACATTCTCAGAACCTTCCCAATCGACACCCCAGACGGTCCCCCCATGGCCCCGAATACAAGCAACCTGCCCCCAATCATCAATATCCTCTCTCCAAATGCGGATCGTATCGTCGTAGCTCCCGCTAGCAAGACACTCCTCGGCCGGATGCCAAGCAACGCACTTGACGTCCCCCTCATGCTCCTGCATCACGGCAACAGTCTCAAAGTTGTTGTCTCCGTCATCGAGATCCTCCCAGATCCAAATCGATTTGTCGCGCGAGCATGTAGCAAGTAACATACCAGACGCAGACCACGAAACGGACTTGACTTCGCTATCATGCCCGTCAAGTAGGACGGCAAAGCGCCATTCTTCGTCCTCGTCTTCCTCTGTACCTTCTTCTCCGCCTCGACCGGGAATGACATCGTCACCGTCTTGCGCGGCACCAATTGTCTCTCCGTAGTTATCCCATCTTCTCCAGACGCCGACGGTTGCGTCGAAGCTTCCTGTTGCGAGGACGGACTCGCCTGAGACGTTGGGCTTCCAGGCGCAGGTGCGGACGCTGCGCTTGTGGCCGCCTGAGATGGTGGAGAGGAGACGGAAGTTTGTGAGTGAGTAGACGCGAACTGTCTTGTCAGAGCTGCAGGTTGCGACGAGCGGGAGGGTGGGATGCGGTGCTGTGAGCCAGGTGCGTTCGAGGGATGGCGGGGTCAGGTCGGAGAGAAGGCTGAGGGTGAGGGTTGGCGAGGGGGGATGGCCAGCTTCGGTCGCTGCCATTGTTGGTGACTTGAGGCTGAAGGTAGAGAAGGGAGGGTGTTTGGAGTGAGTGTTGGCTTGGGAGCTGGAGTGATGGGCGGCGGGGAGAAGATTGGATTAGGTGGGGTTGCGGGTGATAGGAAAGGCTAGCATGATGTTGTCCGCGGAAGTCAATCGGTGTGTCCCAGAATATATATCTCCATATGTATACGTTTAACAACCATGGTACTAATTATTATAAAAAGTCCTGGCGTAAAGTGGTTCTAGACTAGTCGATACTGATTACTAGCAGCTACTATCAAGCTAATTACACATGACTGCGCCGGGCGAACCGGAAATGCATTCAAAAGCCAGTATTCAAAATCTAAAAAGACAGCTCATCTACGCCGCTGAACTCTATAAACCACTTTCACTGATAATCCGGTCGTAGATCGTTCCATGACACTGCCAATCAACTTCACACACCTTGGCCAGCTCCTCTGTCAATTGACCGACTTGGCTTACAAACTCGGGCATTCCTGCTCCAGCCAAGCTCTGGCTTGCAGTACTTGTCGCTCGGACTCGTTCGCTTGCACTCGATGCGCTGAGTCGGGAGAGTACATGTGCTCGCAAGCGAGATAAAATGAGACGTGCCACTGGATCCGCGAAGCCGGTGGACCCAGTTCCAACTAAATTTGAGGATGCGGAGCCCTCCGAAATTGACAAGGATGACGGCTCCTCCGCGGACGCCTGAACGTGGACTTCAACGGACGCCTGGCTCGCCGTGAAAGAGGCCGCTTCACATGCTGTCGCTACCGGAGAGAGCACTCGTCTGATAGTGGCCGCTAGCTGAGCACTAGCATTGGAGGGCATGGGGTGGGTGGACTCGAGAATTGATTGAATGCGCTCGGTAGACACATCGTTGAAATCCAGAGACAGTATCCGATCGGCTTCGGCCTTCCATTGCGCACGCGCATCACGCTTGAGAAGGTTCTTGGCTGTGAGAAGTATTGAAGCTGTGGCCACTATCTTGAACGCCTGGGCATGCAGCGTGCCTAGTCTTTCGCGATCTAGCTCTAGGGTCTCGGGAACCAAATCATCGGACACTGGTGCATTGCTGAAAACGAGATCCGCAAGGCCATGAGCGTAGATCTTCGATGGGGGCGGTTGGGGTTCCCCGTGAATACCTTCCGGGTCGCGTTTCCGCATCTCGTCAACAAGGATCTTGCGGTGTGTCCGCCAGAATCGTTTGCTTTTCCCTATACTCAAGGAGCCATCTTGCAAACCTCTCTCGAAGGTCCTTTGTTCATATCCCGGGGCCTCTTGAATGAGCTGGGGTGCCGCAACTTGGATCATGAAATTGGTGTGATCAAGAGACAAAAGGTCTATGATTCCCATGAGTCTTGCCAAGCGATCAATCGCATCCCCTGATGTGTCTTCGGCAAAGGCGTTTACCATTGGGTCGCGGTAAGGCGCACAAAGCTTCGGAAGTATTGTAGTCATGAAATTGAAAAAAGCATCGTAGGAGAAAGCCCGGGCTTTACACTGGCTTTCTACCAGCTTAGGGTCAAGTACCTCACTGATCAACACATGTAAGGAGTTGCCGGGCCGGAGGGAGCGTAACAAACGATCCTGAATCACAGTGGCCATAGCTACAATCCAGGTTGTACCGGACCCAGCCTCAACATCGCGCCGCATCAGAGCGCACATGTGCTCCATAACCCGCTTGCGGGGCTCTGTATACGACTTTTCCTCTATCTTAAACTCTTTGTTAACGAGAAGTTCGTGGACCAAAGCACGATTCTCAGGAAGAGCAGTAAGGATTTTCGTGTATTGCTCGTGTGGTGACAAGCGTTGTCTCTCCAGTTCCTGCAAAACTGCGCTGTCCACATTGTTGAAGCTTTCGCTTATCGGCGAAGCCACGCTCTCCGTGAGAGCTTCGGTGTTCGCTGTCGCTGATGCAACTTCCGCTGATCGCGGAATGGCTCGCTTGGAGCCCGACTTCTTCTTCTGCCGCTTAGCCTTCTTCAAGGCATCCCGAACCATCTGCATGGCTCGATCAGGACCTGCCAGGCGTTTGAGCCTAGCAAGCAGGAGAATCTGGTTTTGTCGAATGCCCTGGCGGTAGTCATCCGCTACGCCGCCAGCCTGGTCGTCTTTCACTGTCTGCCAGATCAATTCCAGTTCAATGAATTGAGCGAGCATAATCTCTATGAGAACACTGGAGTCGTGCGTCTTCCATGCATGGAATGCAGAAAAAAAAACATTGTACTCCTCACACAGAGTCTGTATCTCTGTAGAAATTGTTGTCGGTGAGCAACAACCGGAAGACAGCAACGGTGTAACTTGTCCAAAAGCAGCGAGAAGCTCCCCAGCTTTGGCAATCAAGTCTTGCTCCTGCTCACCGTCGCCGCTCAGTACTTCGCGAGGATGAGTGACAATCAGATAGCTGCTGAGGAATGTACGCACGGCACCTCTGCCACCTAAAGTACCGCTTTCCATATCCTGCAAGCCGCAAAGACGAAGAACCCGAGCGGTGGTGGACAAAACTTTCTCTTCCGACAACAGAGCACCGACTTCCTCGAAGGTCATACCGCGGATTCGCTCCGTCGTAATGTTGAGAGCGAGAAACTCCGCTATGACCACTTTCGCGTGATGCGCTCGCCAAACTCTTTGGATCTTGCGCGACGCGGCGTCCTCGGACAATTTCTTCATGGTCACTACTTTCTTTTCTTCGGTAGTAGAGCTGCTTGTGCGGTGACGACGAGGAGTTTGCTGGTATAAGAGACGCCTCTTTTCCGCTTCGGCAAACTTCTCTTCCATTTCCACTCGGAGGCGTGCGTGCTCAGCAGCCTTTTTCTCACGATTGTCTTCCGCTTTCTTCTTCGCACGTCTAACTTCCTCCTCGCACTTGGCTGTGATCTCCGCCAGCAAGCGTTCGCGAGCCTGCTGAGCGGCTAATGCCCTCCCTTCTCTTTGAAGATTCCGCGTAGCAGCTTTCGTTAAGGCAGCACGTAGCCTCACCTTTTCCGCATGTAGAGCACGATCCGCAAGTCTCGCTTTACGGCTTTCAAGAATGGACGCTCGGCGGAGATGTTGGGCGATATGATTGGTAGCAGTTGCTCCATGAGAAGCCGCGTTCGAATGTTGGGAATGTAACGAGGAAATCGAGTTTCGTCGAGATGAAGCTGCAGAGGAGCGTCGAGCGACACTGGATTTGCGAGCAAAACGCGTTGCGAGATGCGCTGGGAGACTTAGCGAAAGGGGCGACTCATCGGACAGCATTTCAACGTCCGGTTCACTGAGAGTTTCGGGCGCAACCGCATCGCTAGCATCGGGCAATTGTATTTCTATATCTGAATTGCGACGGATCATGGTCTATTGAAACGAAGGCGGGGGTCGTCTATCTTGACGCATGCGGATAGTCGGTGGCTCGGGAGGGGTGATTATCGATAGCGGCAAGTAGCTTCAGCGAAGTCCTTGGTCGATGATTCAAAGCGAAGGGCGGGATCGGGTCGCGCAAAGGTAGGTAAGAATATAGATGATTTCAGCCCGAAAGTTGCGTCACTGGCTACTGTCCTGGCGTAGTCTCCGTAAAAGGAGGAAGTCTTGCTTATCGGTGTTTTGATGAGAACAGGACCCAAGCTGTAGGAAGATCCGTGCTCTGTTTCAGAAGCGAACGTAAAGCCCAGGAAGGAAGGGGAGAGTATCAATCAGGAGAAAGAATGGCAGAGTAAAGGAAAAGGCGCAGAAGGGAGCGACTTAAGAATAGTCGGAGGAAGGATACATAGTTGAGTAGATAAGCAATCAATCATGCACGTAGTATCGTCGAGGCCATTCGCCGCCTCCGCCATCAGCGTGAGCAAGTGAGCCCGAAGAAGTCGATCGAAGCTGCCGCAACCGGGGTGCTTAGCTAAGCGCATCTACAGGGTGCCATCGAAGCATAACATCCGTTTATTGATTGACTACGCAAGTAGTGAGGGTGAATTGTGCTTATTCTCGCTAATCGTCGGATGATCGGTTGCTGTACCGCGCAATTCACAGACCTGACATTGTGGGATACCGTATGCAGATCAAATCTAGTTCACAGGCAGCCCTGCGATACTGTGCAGGTAGACACGCCCGACTCCGAATACATGGGCAAGATTGGAGATTCTGGAATGCTGGGGCCTTCGAGAGAGTTTGATGCCCGTGTTTACCTCTTCTAACCTCCCGTGGCTTCCCTGTAGAAGGAAATGCTTCTGCTGGCACCAGCCGTCGCGAAGCCCTCCGACTTCCCAACCTTTGGTAACCATGTCGCACTCCAGATGGCACTCTCAGTTTCCGAGTGTGTTGCAACACAGCTCTTCGTGTCGATTGACCAAACCTTGACTTTGCCATCAAAAGACCTACAGTCCAGCTGGTTAACTCCTTGCCTATGACGGGAAAGAAGAGCACTTACCCGCTCAAGAGATACTCTCCGGTGTTGCTCCAAGAGAGGGATAAAATCCACGCAGCATGACCGGTCAGACTGGCCACTTGCTCGCCAGAATTTGTATCATATAGTAAAATGACCCTTGAGTCCCCAGCCGCAGCAAGGAATTTTCCGCCTGGTGAGAACGCAACAGCTCGTACCGGTTTCACGAGACCTGTAAGACTGTTAGCTGGAGCTACTCTTGGGAGAACTACGAAGATAAATCTGTCGGCAGTACCTACCTGACAAGCTGAATGGCATGCGCCCGGTCTCTGTACTGAAGATATAGACGCTGCCGTTTTCGTGGCCACTGGCGATGAATTTGCCGTCCGCTGACTATGCGCACCGCATGAGCACCAAGAGGAAACAACCAACCGGAAGAAGCTCACCAAATCTATACAGGTTCCGAAACTGCCCTTTGTTTCATGGTCTCTTATCTCCTGTTCGTTGGAATCAAGATCCCAAATCTTGATATGGCCACTTTGAGTAGTTCCGGCTAGGAATTGCCCATCGGCAGACAGTGCAACAGCCCAGAGTTCTCCCAGCGCAACATCCTTCGTCTTAGACCATGTTCCGTCTTGGGATTTCCAGATCACAACCTCGCCTCCAAAGCCAACACTGACTGCCCTTGAACCCTTTGCATCTGTCACCACATGGTGACACCCGACCTTATGGGCTTTAAGGGTCTGTACTAGAGGGAAATCAGGATCGGTTGTTGAGTGGACTTGTAGAGCATTAGAGCCTGACGCCGATAAAATCTGCTTGTCGGTCACGGCCAGGGAAAAAATATCGGTTGGGTGAGCTATAGTCGTTTAGTAAAATAAGCCTAGACAGTGAGGGATACAAGTAATGGGCCTACTATCTGCAGAACCGTAAGAGAGGTATTGCTTCGACTAATATCGATGCTGGGTTAGCACCGAGTCAATTATATGAGTCTAGCTTGTATAACCCCTACCATCCTTTATCGAAAATTCTTAAAGTGCCGTTTGGCACTGACTGTTTTGCTGGGCGCTGGCGGTTTGTGGTTGAAGTCTTGTTGTGGGACGAGCTGCAGCCGGATGAGGTCATCAGCGGCTGGTTCATTCAACTTGAACTATCAGAATAATGCAAGGTGCGGTTGTCCACCGCCAGCATCAACAAGTCTACCTAGGGAGCTATGCACTTCTCTACAGCCGGATCAACCTTCAGGCCAGGTCACTACCAGTGAGGTAGCTGCATGACAACATTGTGCATGAAGCCTGGAAGTGCAGATTGTCAGGTGACTCGAAGCGGGCAGTGCTCTTCACATGCCGAAACGAGAAGGCATTGGGTCACGGGCTCCAGCTACAAATAAGACAGTGTGATCCGATCGTTCCTGACTGCTTGGGCGGGCCTTAGCTCGAACTATTCAGATCGCTTTCAGCCTTAGTTCCTTTTTTCATTCATTGCTGACTCCAATCTTCATGAGCGGGATCCTGGATTCCTTCCTCTCGAAACCTGTCGTCCAGAAAGCTCTCCGTTTACCTCAGCAATCAAATCGTCAGCCTGCTGCCGATGATGAGCCTCACAATACACACCCCAAGCCTCATGACATAGAACATTCGGCAAACTACAAATGCAGCGATGATAGCGAGGATCCTACAATGTCAGGTTCAAACCAGGAGAAACATACGGCGGGGCACTCAGGGAGTAAGGGATTCACCGAAACTGAAACTGAGACCCTGGTCGCGTCTTTATCACCTCCAATCGACTCAAGCGCCACGCTTCCTCAG
The DNA here is from genome assembly GCF_047715825.1 of Aspergillus stella-maris. Classification (NCBI taxonomy): domain Eukaryota; kingdom Fungi; phylum Ascomycota; class Eurotiomycetes; order Eurotiales; family Aspergillaceae; genus Aspergillus; species Aspergillus stella-maris. The sequence continues at coordinate 86,071 of NW_027396886.1, read as the reverse complement.
TCCAATGGCATCTGCCCAGAGCAGGACCGATCTCATGTTCGGCACACGTCTCCACGGGACGTAGAGAGTACTTCAAGTACCAGCATCCAAAACAACCCCGCCACATCCATCGAATCCCACTTTGTTCCTAATACGACACAATATGGTTCTGATATCAGCTCAGATGGTCCTCAAGAGGATCAAGAGTCCTCAAATCGCAATCCTGAATTAGATGAAATGGGTGGACAATTCCTGCTTCCCGAAGATGATGGAATGGGTGCCCTGCGGAAGCGGATTCATGCGATTCGTGATCTGGGGTACACTAACACCGAGCAAGCCCGCATGATCCACGATCTAATGACAGAGAAATACACATCATTCCAAGCTTTTTCGGGCAGCCATCTTTCCCCGATATCGTCCCCTACCCCGTCATTTCGAACCCCCGAACGAGCGGATACCCCAAACCGGTGGAGTGGCCAGTCTTTCGACCACCCCTCCGTCTCCTCGGCCTCTACAGCAATTTCAGCTCTACAAGATGTCATTCACAATCTGACGGCCGAAGATCTTAAGCCTACTTTCCATCCCAAGGTAGAGACAGAAGTACCTGCCGATGATCTGGAGGATCCGGATGCTGAAGAAGTGGACGGGCCTTGCCTGGGCTGCCCACATTATAAAAGAAACGTCAAACTACAATGCTTTGACTGCAGAAAGTGGTATACTTGTCGGTTTTGCCATGATGAGATCGAAGATCACCGTCTTGATCGGCCGAAAACAGAGAACATGCTATGTATGCTGTGTGGCCATGCTCAACCAGCCGCGCAATATTGCAAATGGTGTGGTGAGCTGGCGGCGGAGTACTATTGCGTAGCATGTAGGCTATGGGACAATGACGCCAGTAAAAGCATCTACCACTGCAATGACTGCGGCATTTGCCGTATTGGCAAGGGCATAGGGAAGGATTTCTTCCATTGCAAGGTCAGCACCATCATGTGGACAGTAGAACTAGGATCTTATGCTAACTAATTGCAGACTTGCAGTGTCTGTCTCCCAGTCTCAATCGAAAAGACACATCGGTGCATCGAGCGTTCAACGCAATGTGATTGTCCTATTTGTGGAGATTACATGTTTACGTCTCCCGAAACGGTCGTCTTCATGCGGTGTGGACACAGCATTCACCAGCGATGCCTTTCCGAGTATTCAAAATCATCTTACCGCTGCCCAATATGCAGCAAAACAATCACGAACATGGAAGCAACCTTCCGTAACCTGGACAGAACAATTCAAAGCCAGCCGATGCCAGCCGACTTCAAGGACACCAAGGCCATTATCACTTGCAATGATTGTGGGACCAAATCGGTGGTCAAGTACCACTGGCTAGGTTTGAAGTGTGATATGTAAGTACAACATCAGTTCGACTCTGCCCACAAACTAGCTCATGATCCAGGTGTGAATCATACAACACCACCCAGCTTAGTGTGCTTCAGGGCGATGAAGGCCACTTGGAGCAGGACGTAGAGGGCGGGGGCTTTCCAGCTTCCAGGTTCAGATCGTCTTCCCACGGCGCTGACGACTCGACGCTGCCACCTTTAGCGCCGCTGCAAATTGACCCCTGTTCAGCACCAGGAACAGGCCCACACCCCCAATTCAACTCATCTCGTTCCGCAAACCGATCGGAAAGATTTCATTCCTATAACCTTACTCGTGGCCGGGCTGTGTCACCCGTGATCAGCAATTATTTCGGCATACCGCCTGACCGTCAGTCACAAAGCTCTACGTCGACATCCTTCTTTGGAAGTCGATTCAATCCGAGCGAAGAAAACGATGGAGAGGGTGAGCTTAGCATCTGGGGCACTAGATTTAAGTATAGATATGGTTTCTTGAGCAGGGTCACCGACCCGGCAGACGACGGCGAAGAGGGCGAAGAGGGCGAAGAACCTTCAGACTCCAGTAGCGAGTCTGATGATAAGGAGGATGAAGAAGATGAAGAGGAAGAGGAGGGCATTGATATATTTGGGCATCGATGATGCGTATATGTCGGGTACACGATTGAAGTGAAAATGGCTGGACCACATACCACTAGGATGCATTGGCATCAGCTGGCAGGCCCAGCTGCATAGCCCCATACTTAAGCGATATGAGATTCGGGTGTTTGGAGTTAACCGACCTGGACCATGACTTTCTTAGTGGAGCAACGCATTGATCCGGAGTCAGATAGATTTGGTGCATCACAACGATCAAAGGGCTCGAGGTCCCTAAATATTCATCTCAACTTTGAACCCCAAGACCATACATTTTCATTCGGCATTCATTTCATCAATAGAAGCCTAGTAGCCAAGATGTTCCGGAGAAATCGCCCTTAAAACTGTGGCGTCGAAATTTGCTGGCCATAACTTGAATGTGATCTGGCAAGCACCCCAGTCACTGATGGCACCTTGTCTCCGCTACAGTATTTCGAGCAATGCGCTTAATTCTGTCCAGACGACGCACGGCGACATTCGTTTCCAACGAGAATGTCTGATTCAGCAAGGATATAACGAGCAATGACAGCTCGTCCACACTGCCTTTCATCCGTGCTAGAAGAATGAGATAGCTGCTTTGACAGTTGAGCAGGAGGTCGAGCCCAGGCATCACGGGATTGAGAGTTGACGGATTGAACCACATCTCTTCTCGGTTGCCAGCTCACGAAGTCGCGCATCGCATTATACCGTTAAGAGACGATTGTAACCTGCAGTATTTACAAGCAGACTGCAATTCGCAGTAGAAGGGTTTCCTTTCTCGTATTATCTCAAGCATGTTCCCAAGCTCTCATTGAGGAGCATCAGGGTTCGGTCAAACTGTTGTCGAGCATCTTTCCGTAGGGTAGGGTCTCTTTGATTGAGTGCTAGTCCCTTGATCCTAGAAAACAGTTAGCCTTCTGTCTCAATATGCAGCAAACAATACTTGAAAGGAGAAACATACAGCCGCAAATTCGCTTTTACTCCGGGTTGATCCCAGTATCTTATCATGAGCAGGTTTTTGACAATTTTATGTTCGACGCCAGAGATGTCTGCGGCCCTGTGAAGAAAGCCCACGGTATTGGTAATGCGCTGAGGGTCGAAATCCCGAACCGACGAAGAGCGAAACGATGAGCGCAACGTCCGGAGAAGAACATGGCGAGCCGGAGTCGAATAATTGACAGCCTTCAGACCGTGGCGGTAGAGCTGACGATAGGCCGCAACAATTGGTTTCGAGTCTGCGAGGGCTGTATTCATTGTCCCAAGAGTTGTGAAGATGCAAGTCAGAGCGAAATCGTTGGAGCCAGCGGATCTGCTGGCGCGCAACGGCGCAAGTTGACGTGGTAAGGTTCCTGGAGTACCGCGCTAACCTAATCGAGCCGGGCCAGCATGAACCGCGGGCCCACGTTAGGCCGAAATGGCGCTGAAGCCTGGGTGCCCTTTCACTGCACCTCTTTCACTTTCCCACCTCCAGCTCTGTCCATGTCTTATTGTCGTGTCTGGCGCGACTTTTATCTTGCATACAAGTTCATCATCGTTATCTAGACCGGAGCCTCTTCGGCAGGACAAAGTACGGATCCAGGATTATCAGCAGATTACCTGGTACTATTCCGGACGCCGCTACACTCTCTCACGCCGCTCTATACAAAGATGGTCTGTCGACTGATCGCTTGATCTCTCTTCCAATAAACCATCGCCTGCTGTCTCTGATTCGACCTCACCGGCCTGTCTTGTCCCGATCCATCGCAGCCCATAATTGCGACGACATCATGAGGTTGAAAGCATGTTTTCATTAGTTCTCTGAGATCTCTTTGTCGACAACATGACACGAGTAACTCGAAGGTCTACGTCGGCTTTTGGTAGGCGAAGTCCAATTCGTATTGCGAGGCGAAAGGCGCGAAAGCACAAGGTCATTTTGGAATCCATCACGCAGGCGAAGAAGAAGCTTCGAAGTGTGGTATGCCGCTGTTTTGCCCCACTCTTATCGGCGTCTCTGACATCTATATCGCAGATATCTTTTGAAGCCAAAGCGCCCCCGGGCTATACATTTATATCAGCAGGTGATCCTCAGTTTACGACGACCTGCAAAGAGATTTGCCGAAGAGATGGGTTGAAGGTGTACGCAGTTTCTGTATGTTGGGTCATTGTCGCATCTTCTTCTCTTGTCCCAGAGTTACCTTCTCGTCTGACCTTTGTTGCTTTCCATAGACAACACCTCATCTCCATACCCATGGACTCTCACAGCATGTTCACCGGATCGGCTATCACTTCCCAAGTGCTGTTGTTGCAGACGTTTGCTCTGATCGGGGCTTATATCTCACTGGGACGGGGAAAGCGGTGTCTTTTCATGACATGAACAATGACGCCAGCCGCGGGTACGCTGACTCGACATCTCAGGTCACTATCAATACAGAAGCGAGGGATGTTCTCAAAGATCTCTTTCCAAATATCCCCGACAATGATCTCAATCAGATCATTAAGACTGCATTCCAGAAGGTGGGACTTATAGCCAGGAAGGTGAGAATGCACTCAATAGCTGCTGACCTTGTTTTAGGGTCAACGCAAAGTAGGAACGGCAGCTGAGCTGCCCCTCGCCCGGAGAGCGCAGCTGGCAGTTGTCGCTCACATCCGGCATATCTACACGAATTATGACCGGCTTCTCAAGGCTACCTCTTTCCATGAAGCAAGGGCTACGGTGGAACAGCCTACCCTTGCGAAACTAGTGGAATGGAGAGGGGATGACGAAAATGGCAAAACTGTCCTCGAGGATGTGTTTCGCGAAGTCATCGTTATATCTGATGATGATGATAGTGACTTTGAAGGAGATTCGCTGCCACTGCATGGCCGAAACACCAGCGTGGAGGTTATCTCCAGCAACCCTGTGGTTGAGGAACTTCAGATGCGGCCGGTCAATCATGACAACTCCGCCTTGCGGGAGTCGCGCGTAGAGCATTATGAGAATGAAGCTGCCCCAGGCTTTCGGTTTATTCCAGAAGTTCCCAAGAAGACCAAAGTTGATCGTCGTGGATTCAGCAGGTATCAAGCTTGGGATCGTGCCATCAACAGGTACAGGAACACGAGCAACGGTTCCATTCATCGACCACCTCCGTATTCCGTCGGAAATCCTTCCCAGGAGAACCTTGGACATGATCGGCGGCATATTGAGCCCCATCACTCTCTGGTCACTCAACCTGTCCCACCTAACCAAAGGATAACTAAGAGTACCTTGAGTCGGCCGTCGCTCAACCCTGTGGCAGAACACCGTGTAAGTTCTGTGCCTTCGCCTTGCCCAGGGCCTTCTCCGAGGAAATCTCGCTTGAGCAACCCAACTGTGCTGACTTTGGAGGAGTCTTACGAACTTCATCCCCTGGCTGAGCTGCCAGACAATAGAAGAGATGCCACCCTCACACACAAATCGCCCAATGTTTCGATGGGAAGAGTGCCCCTATCTGAGCCAATGAGGCATGACTCCTTCAATGGGCCAGTTTTTGTCAGCGGACCAAGAGAATATCATGACAGAAATACAGACGGCCGAAAACCACCCATTGCGCCCCCTGCAGGACACTTACATAACAGGAACTTGAACCAACAGGATCGCGTGCTGCCTTCCATTGAGAGTCCCATTCCTGGGGAAATCCAACGCCCGGCCAGCGGTCATATAGAACACCTTACCAAAAGGATGTCTGGAGCATTTAGTTTTCGCTCAGTAACTCCGCACCGTCAACCTCCACAGGTCGTCTCGGATTATGCTTTCCCCCAGGACTCTGACCAGGATCGTGCCACCAAAAGACGATGTGTGGCTTATCATGAGCCCATCTCAACAGGAAGACGTCTCCCTGGCACTGGTCCCGTTACTTCGAGTACTCACCCGGGAGCTCGGTATGCCGCGGCCGAGACCTCATCTGTCCATGTTGGTCACCAGCCCCGTAGGTTATACGTTGCGCCATCTGAGCCGCTTCGTATTGGTGAACAAATTCCAGGTGGCTTCCAGGAGTCAACCATTTCTAGCACTCGCTTTGATCGTGACCCCGAGATCTTTCCATCCCAAGGACACGTCAAAGCCTATGATAGAGAGCCATTTCCTTGCCATCAATTTGTTGATTCCCAGGCCTCACAAAATAGATATTCTGGTCTGCCTCGCATGGCGCCTGACGCTACATACATCATCGCTGCTCGCGGTGGCCATGATAGGGCGTCACAGCCTCATCCTCCCAATGCCTCGGAATCTCGAATGCCTTGTGACACTCGTACTCAGGATTTCAATTCGACGAGGGCCGAGGCGGCAGTGCCTGCGCCTGAAACAACTTGGTGGAGCAGAGAAAATGCTCCGTACAAGCCAGAAGCAAAGCACGGATTGTATGCAGACGGCTTCGTCCGCCCTGTTGACATTCATGAACCTGGTCCTCCGCAGTATAGGTCGAGCCGTCGGGTTCCCTCCAGTCACTTGCTGAAAACTCCGCCCCAGTCATTCAAACCCAAGTTTCAAGGTGTGCAGCATCAACGTGTCCCATCGGATAGTGCAGCATCAGTGTCGCCTCGCGGTCGATTCCGCGTGGACTCTCCGGCTAAAGCTCCTTACCAACAACAGCATCCTATCATTACCAATCAAGAGTCCAGACACTATGATAAAAGGCAGTTCGCAACGCCACCACCGGTCTACCGACATGCAAGACAGCCGGAGCACGCCCTCCCCTCTTCACGGTATGGCTACAAAGAGGATCCAATTCTCATAGATATTTGACATATCTGGTCCCCTCCCGATTCTTTCGTTCGGCCTCTTAGCTACGGGGATCCCTAACAAGCACCCAAGCTTATATATTCTTCTATAGGACATCTTATGATTATCCCCAACGACTCGGAGACGACCAACGTCCCTCACCACGTGAAGAGATGGCAAACGATGCACGGTACCGGCTACCTGAGGGTCGTACGGTCGTTATTGTGGATTGATATGTGATTGGTGTGGTTTTGTTTACATTATACATGTTCATTGGACATTATTATCGATTGTATATATTATGATACCCAGCATTGTATGCATCTTCCGACGCTTGTTAGATCCTACCAAGAAATCCGGGCATTCGCCCTTGACGTCGAATTACAACGGAATATACCCTAGCCTGACCTTGCAGTGTAGTAGCACATGCTCTTAGGACGAGCAGTAGACTCCGTCAAAGAGTACAAAGAATGGCCTTGGGTCGCATACTGGAAACCAAGAGAAAACACTGATGGTCTGCTGTGGATGCTTGCATGCCAGTCACGGGGACGTACAGCCGTAGGTATGTATGTATGGGCTGCCCCATCGGTAAATCATATATACATGCCATCATAATCGCCGAATGCCAGTCACGGTGTAGCTGCGTTCATCCCCTAGACCTCCCTGGTCTCTCCGTCAGCCTCGCCAGTGTTCACTGCCTTCCCTGTCTTCTTGATTGTCGCAAGAACCGTCTCGTAAGGGAGGGTGGCATCGGCGACAACGCTTGCGGTCTGCGTGTCGAGGCTCACGTCGAAGGATTTCACGCCTAATTAGTCTTTTGTTAGAACTTTGATTTGCGATATGGACGGCATGGCATGTACGCGGGTACTTGATGGAGAGTGTGTGTTTGGCCAGGAACCAGCGGCCGAGGGGGGAGCGGAGAGGCGGAGGGGCAACCGAGGGGCAACTCACCGTCCAGCTTCTTGAGGACGCGCTCGACGGCGCCGGAGCAGCCGCCGCAGCTCATGCTAACGTTGAACTTGTACTGGTGGTCGGCCATTTCGAATATGTGTACTTGTGTAGGATAGTTCTTGGAAGAGAGACGAGGAAGAATGACGAGTGTTATAAATGCGAAGACAGCGTGGAAGTGGAGTGCGGAGCGGCTATATCAAAGACGGGAGTGGGTGAGATTAATATATGTCAGACGGCGCAGCGCTTTGGACAGATGGATCGTCTTTGTTTGGTGTCTTTATATGTTTCAGGTTATGGAAGGAGGGCCAGCTTATAGGGTGTTAGATCACTATGGTTTTGCTTATATATCGCCTAAGGATTCTCAGGATACGCGAAAATGCCTCATCAAGCTTGATTATCACCTCATTGGGTCATTAAGCAGAGTAGGTATCAATGGTACAGGACCAGTCATATTCTCGCTTTCCAGATAGGAATTCAACGTGAAAGGAAGGACAAGCATGACGCATAATATATAATATACGTTATCTATGATGTGTTTTATAATGTCTAGAACCCAGCTGCTCTCTTCTTCTTTCTTGCCTTGATACCAGCTTTTCTAGTTGCCTCACGACCTCCAAACGCACCTCGCTCGACCTGAGTCATCGGAAGATCGTTTGTCACCTGGCTACTCGGCAAATGTATCATCGGGGTTTGACTGTTATCAGGCTGGCTTCCCCAGTCTCCCCTCATAGCAGGAGCAGGGGTAGAGACGGAAGGAGGCACTGGAGCATCGAGGCTCAAGCTTTTGATAGCCTGCGACAATCTCTTCTTGGATTTGTGCCTCGATGTCCTGATAGTCGCAGCCGATTGTTGTTCCTCGGATAACAAGGAATATGAGGCTGGGTCAGCCCCTGGCTTCCAGTGGTCAAGTAATCTTGTCGCATCCCGAGAGCTCGATTCTGTCCTGCTAAAAGTCGTGTAAGACGACAAGACCGAAAATGTGGGTATATTGTCTTCTGAATGCTCAGGAAGCATGGAATCTCCCAAAGTAAAAGTACTTTGCGTAGCTGTGGTGGAGGGCTGAGAGTGTATAGCATAATCACCCGACTCTGTCGCAGACTTGTTTGGCGCCGAATCTTCGGGAAAGGTCAGCCCGCTGGTAGAGGTAGACTGGGCTCCGCTGCCGTTGGTAGCAGAGTTTGGTTCCTCTGACCCATGCACTGCAATTATCTGCGAGAGCACAATGTCCGCAACAAAATGTCGTATGAACTTCTCCTTCATTATCCTAGCACGTCCAGGTATGTCGGCGGGTAAGTCGATAAGCCAGTTATTGACAAGCCGGTCGTATAATGCAACCAAGCCCAGCTTTCTTGCTTCTGGTGCGTTGAGTTGCTGAGCAGACTGCGACCTAAACGATTCGTACTGCTGAACAAGGAGATGACCACGATCCCCGGATAGCGGAGGATTTGTTGCCGATTGAGCCACAAAGGCTGCCAGGTCATGTGCATTTTGATCAATATCATCCAATATCAATGGTCTGCGGAGTATTTCAAACCTAGACGTCTATCAGTCGATGAATCTATGGTGAATGTCAGGGGACAAGGGTGGCATACGCTGTCCAAGCAGTGGGCTCTTCAGAAACGATATGAGCTGTGAAATTGGCCATCAGCTCATCGATGGACTCCTGAAAATTGCGCTGAGTGTTTGTTTCGTCATCCTGTAACAATAAGTGTGAAGTGCCGGTCGCTATTCCATAGATTTGCTCATAGTCAAGGGTGAAGTAGGGATCTGCCGTGGGAGCTATATTGGCAATCCCACAATCATATATCGGCCCACTATCATGAGCGAGTTCGTCCCAGTCGTCCACTATGAAACCACTCAAGGGATTCTCTGCTTTGTTCTGCAACCCAGTCAGGCGTAGTTGTTTTACACGAAGTAGATCATCACCAAGTAGCCGCTCGCTCCCAAGATCACTGGCTGAAGGTTTCGAATAAATCGACTCCCTTATGCAAAGACTTGAATCTACCATGAAGGCTTTGAAAAAACTCAAACCAGTGTGCATGTCCCGTTCTCCTGCCCCCACCGGCGCATATTGCTTGAATACAAGGGTGGATAAGCGCAAATTATTTGGCGAAGAATCGGTACCTCCTGCATTGCGGGAAGAGGCGGGCATATGCAGAAGTTGAGGGTCAGGAACGGCCGTTGAGCCATTCACAATCTCACTCGTCTCGGAGCAATAGAATGCCAATGCCAGTGGACTGAGACGAGAGAAAAGAACCAGATAAAAACCTTTCAAATCATTGTCAGTACATGAAGGAGAAGTCCTCAAGAATGGTAGCAGTGCTCACCTTCATCCGCTGTCAATGAACTTAGTTGCAATGTCGTATCGTCCGAGTCGCAGAAATGGCACCAGGACAGGCGTGGCGATAACGATGGCCTCGTACTTTCATGGTCTGCGACTGACTCTAGAGCAATATCAAACCAGATAATTCGAGACGTTGTGAGAACGAATAAGTGAGACGGGTTGAGGGCGCTTCGTTTGATTCCAAGGACCCATTCAGACCTCTTTTTGAAGCTTTCGAAACCGAGCTCCATCGTATAGGGATATGCACAATTTCCTTCCATACGATAAAGCACGGAACACCTTCGGTCGCTGACAACAATGGAGTTCTCATTACCAGCCCATTCAATAGCTAACCATCCATCATGCCGGCCCAAAGTGCCGGATGAAATCTCCTCAACGCCAACCGAAGGGAGTGCACCCGATCGCACAGCCGTGGCAATCCAGTTATCTCTGTTACGCTTGGGTTGAATACGAAGCTCCCATATACTCCAATTACCATTGTGATCAACAATGGCAAGCTGTGATTGATCCCAGGGGTTGAACTTGACGTCTGCATGTCCAGCACCTCCCGTATGAGAGGTGGATATTTCCAACAAGAGATTCGAGTCCATACGAGAAACTTGATAACCAGGAACCGTGCCATCGCTTCCACGGTTGGTCGAGACTGAGGCTGGAAACCTGTGGTATAGTGGTCTGAATACAAGCGTAGACGAGAAGCGAGCTGCCATGAAAGTAGCTCTCTCTTCCGGGGCGTGTGAAAAACATATTTGTCGAACTGGAGCTCCTTGCGCTGACCAATCAATTCCATCTTCGTCTCCTATTGTTGGAACATGAAGTTGGGCTTCTGTTTCGTGCCTCAATTGCACCGTATCATCAGTTATTGTTCGGAAAGAGATGACGTTGCCACTTTCGCCGGACGCAAACGCCACGATAGGTACCGCTCGTCGCCCAGCACCATCGAGATTCAAGTCTACTGCGCGTCCAAAATCGAGAAGTGTGGAGGCGAGAGGGTCGCAAGTTTCGTTTGTGGTCGAAATGGTCTGCGAGAGCGTTTCACTGCGTGCAAGGCGATATCCTGCGATAAGTTCAGGGTACCCTCGTGACAGAGTCAATCGTTTTGGCAGGGGTGTTGAAGCATTCTGAGTAGAAGGCGACTGAACAGCTACCTTCGTCACACCTGTGTATGAGATGCGTGGTGCTTATCGAGCTGTCAGTTGGTATACACATTAGACTTTCTGGGCAACTTACGAGGAGATATCGTGCGCGCAAAGCTCCATGATTGAGACTTTGAATCATAGATGGCTCTTCCTAAGTGCCCGTAGTGAAGAAGTTTTGTCGATTTTTCATCCATTGGGTCTATCTCTGATCCTCGTGGTATACAAGAGTTCCGATCCAGCAAGCATATCGAGCAGCGGTCGGCCTGACAGAGATCTAGTGGTACTATCGAGAGAAGGCCAGATACAAGCAAGGCCTGTGTAGCTTAGCCGTAAGCTGCATTTGTTTTGTGGCGGATACCCAGGAGCTCAGGACTCAGTCGCATAGTCGGAGTGTTAACTATGACTTTTTTCTGCAGCTAGTCGTTGATAAAATGTCGATCACCGCGGAGTGCCAAGCCTTGGTTGCGCCGCAACAACACATCCTCCAACATTTCGCGCGACAGCACCGTCATTGCCTTCTCTATAGCTCCTGCGCAACCACCTTTCACAAATCAAACACACACAAGATAGAAGCAAAGAAAATAATGTCCTCTTCATTCGATCCTTCGCTCTCAACAAGCGGTATGCGGCCTCCGCTGGCCTCCGCAACGGCTCCCTCAATGGCAGACTCGCTCCCCAGCATCAATTTTGGATTCGAGGATTTGCGCAGTCGCATGGCACAATTTACTGCCCAGTTTGACGCATTTATCGAGCGCGGCAGAAAGCAAGTGCTGGAAGAGAGGAATCAGTTTAAAATAGGGTTGGCTGAATTACAAGGTAGGCATGGTCGCAAATTTCATGAAGCCTTTGTGGATGCGCAGCTCTAACACAAGATCTCGCAGAGGATGAGCGCATGCGGCAACGGGACATTGAGATCCTGAATCTCAAATCACAAACCCACGAACAGACCCTGCAGAAAGAGGCCGCCGAGGCCGCCGAGATGCACGCTGCCGTTTCGTCTGTCGCGTTGGAGCGTGATTCCCGTCTGACGAAGCGCGATCGGCTCAAGCAACAGATTGAGGAAACACAAAAAGCCATCAATAAAAGGCTGGAAGCACAAAAGAGCCACTCACGCTACCTTGACGCACAGGCGCGGTTGAATGTTCCGGAGCTTGAATTCTGGCAAGATTACCTGTGCTTACGAATTGAGGGGGCTGGAAGAGAGGATCGATTGAAGTTTGTTTATAGTCATCTGTTGGAAAAAGACTGGGAAGCTGAAGCCTGGTTTGAACTTGGCACATCCAGCCGCGACTATGAAGTATTTCATTGCCGTCCTAAATTGGATAGGGAAGCGCTGGACCGGGAGCTTGACATAATCAACGAGGACCGTGACTTTGGCGCTTTTCTGAAAAGAATGCGCAAGCTCTTCGTCGAGGCACTGAAATAGTTCCTAGTTGATTTCGCCACGAATATAATGATACCTATGCTGTGATTTATGATAAGAGGACTGTCAATCTCATACAATATAGACGCTAAGCAAATGCGCTTTACACAACGTTCTCCAAAGTATGTCCTGATATGCAGGGTTGAGGCTGGACGGGTCTAGTTACGGTCGACCTGATAGATTATGAAGTGTTTTGGCGATCTTGAAGGGAAACGTAACTCTTGACGGAGTCGATGCTCCTGTGAACTTTTATATGGAATATAGTACATGAAATTGTTATTGCTCAACCAAAACGCCAAAAAGCCATGCAGTGCATACACATGGTATCTATACAAATACATCCTTGTCATGTATACGACATCGATATCCCTCCCCAACGTTACTATCATCGGATAGACCTCATGAACGGAGTCTCTTCACGCCAGTTGAGCCTTGCCCCATTGTTTTTTGATGTCTGCCCAGAAATTGCGGTTAGAGTGTGGGCAAGTAGGGCAAAGGAAAGGTTCACATACTTTCCACACAATGTTGACATAGCACATGGGAGCGCTTAATTTGTCCACATGAGGGGCAAGTGTTGAGGTTCTTGACGTCCTTCAAGGCTTTGCCAGCCATTTGCCTGTGTCGCTTCTTCATGTGTGATGTTTTCTTCTTGGGGACGGCGCGGAGAACAGAGTCCCATAGGTCTGCCAGAATTTCGGGAAGGTTGAGAGCAAAAGCGGCGGGTTGGAGGACAGCGGACATGAAGATAGAGGGTCGTGATGGAAGAGCGGAAGCGAGGAACGACGAATTCGACGATGCGAAGACTCGAGGCATTATCGAGAACATGCTGGGCGGAAGTAGTCGCAGAGCCATTGTGGTGGGTAAGATCCTCTGTGGCGATTTGCAGAGGTCAGAAGGGTGATTGGGAGTCGAATTGGGCCACAGAATAATGGTGTGATCGGACGTTCATCAACGGTTACCAGAAAGTCGCAAATTGAAGCTTTTCCGAGTGACCTGCGGTTTGCTGGGTTTGGATCTGGAGATACGCTAAACCCAAAGGGGGTTAGAGCACCCCTGAGTGGTGACAACAATTAAAGGGGGTCGGGACTATCATGGCTGCTCCCTCCCTCTCAATCGATATCAGACTGGCTCGTTTGTTGGGGTAAAGTCCGGCTTCTGCAAAGACTAGGTTCTCCTTGTGACCTTCTCTGTTCAATTCTTCGATTCACTCGTTTTCATCCCCGGCTCTTGCCATTGACTATCCCATTCGCTCCCAAACCGTGTCTTCAGATCCCCCTTGCACCACCATGGCCACCGCAAGCTCGCCCCCATCCGCCGCCGTCTTCCCTAGGAGCCACGTCGGTTTCGACAGCATTACTTCTCAGATCGAGAAGAAGCTGTTGAAGCGTGGTTTCCAATTCAATGTCATGTGTGTTGGTGAGTACAGCGCTCGGCGATCTGGCCAGGTGTGTCCTGCTAACTCGAGCAATATAGGCCAGACTGGTCTTGGAAAGTCTACTTTGATCAACACCATTTTCGCTTCCCACCTGATCGACTCCAAGGGTCGTTTGACTCCCAATGAGCCCGTGCGCTCGACCACAGAGATCCAGACCGTTTCCCATAGTAGGTGGACTCCGATCTGAGACCGGTTCGATTATCTAACGACGCTCCAGTCATTGAGGAAAACGGTGTCCGTCTCAGGCTCAACATTGTCGACACTCCCGGCTACGGAGATCAAGTGAACAACGACCGATGGTAGGAAATTATACTAATAGCGCTTCCGAGGATTTAAGCTAACACATGGCCAGCTGGGACCCAATCGTCAAATACATCAAGGACCAGCACTCCGCATACCTTCGCAAAGAGCTCACTGCTCAGCGTGACCGCTACATTCAAGATACCCGTATTCACTGCTGTCTGTTCTTCATTCAGCCTTCTGGCCATGCGTGAGTTCTTGGAGTTGCTTGTACGACATGCAGAATAAGTGAAACTAATTGTTCACTCGAATAGTCTCAAGCCTATCGATATCGTCGTCCTGAAGAAGCTATCCGACGTCGTCAATGTCGTGCCTGTCATCGCCAAAGCCGATTCGCTTACGCTCGAGGAACGCCAGGCCTTCAAGGAACGCATCAAGGAGGAGTTCGCCTTCCACAACCTCAAGATGTACCCCTACGATAACGATGAGCTCGACGATGAGGAGCGTGCTGTGAACGCTCGCATCAAGGTACGAGTTTTGTGGTATCAAACACTATCTTTTACCTAACTGTTGGTCAGGATATCATCCCCTTTGCCGTGGTTGGAAGCGAGAGGACGATCGTTGTCAACGGCCAGCCCGTCCGCGGACGCCAGAACCGCTGGGGTGTGATCAATGTTGAGGATGAGAGCCACTGCGAATTCGTTTCTCTGCGGAATTTCCTTACCCGTACCCACCTCCAGGACCTTATCGAAACGACCAGCCAAATCCACTACGAGACTTTCCGTGCCAAGCAACTTCTGGCTCTGAAAGAAAGCAGTGCTGCTGGCGGCCACACTGGCGGCAGCCGGCCGATCAGCCCTTCTGCTGACCGCGAGTTGAGCCGTAACTCACAGCGGGTTACGATGAACGGCTACTAATTGGGTGTGTAATGACGAGGAATAAAATCTTCATTCATCAAGCACAGTCTTTTGGTATCAGCTGCGCTGCAAACGCGAACGAGTCAGAGGACAGCCCTCACAGATCCGCTTCGTTCTATTCTCACCCGCCGGATTCCACATCACCATCCACTTCCTTACCAGCATGCTCTTACAGATATCCCTATTTAACTCCAGGCTTTTTCGTATATTCATTGTTATCCTTTCCCTCGAACAGGGAGAATGACTGGGCTTACCTTGATTTTCCTTACGATCTCGTCTTGCGCACACCCGAAAAAAGAACTAGCACGAGAGCGCTAACGTCGAATCTCCTCGTTTTATGTACTTAATTTCCTTAATTCTCAGGTTCCAGGGAAATATATCTCTAAGTATATTCTCTAGCGCTCTTTATTCGCGGTAGCTAGCGCAAGCTCGATAGATGCGAGTAGGTATTGTAAAAGAAATCAAAGTATGCCGTAGTAACAGCAGTAGAACTATCCAAAATCTCAACGCTGTGATCATTCATGCCTCGGACCCAAACTTCCCGCCATCAACGATGTACTCCTTCAACTCCTTGTATGCGGTCTCGAGGTCATCGTTGACGATGACCTTGTCGTGCGCGCCAGGCTGTCTAGAGTACTCAAGCTCATTCGTGGCCTGCGTCAACCGCTTCTGCAGACTGTCCTCGGTCTCGGTGCCGCGGCCCCGCAGTCTCCGTTCGAGCTCTTCGATAGATGGCGGGGCGAGGAATACGAATCGCGCATTCAAGTCGGTCTTCTTCACTTGTTTCACACCCTGTTCGCATTGGAATGGCACCCGTTAGTCACGATCACTCGCTGACTTTCCTTGTGCTTTGACGCCAGCAGATAAATCCAGGAAGACCACCTACCTCCATCTCAATATCCAAAATACAGATCCTCTCCTTCTCGGCGATATTCTTCACGGCTTGCACGCTCGTGCCGTAGTGGTTTCCGCCGAATTGCGCATGCTCAATGAAGCCATTCTTGCTGACGAGGTCGAGGAAGTCCTCCTTTGTGGTGAAGTAATATTCACGGCCGTGCTGCTCGCCGGGTCGAGGGGCCCTGGTAGTGTCTGGTGATTCGTTAGGGACGCTTCTTGCTTAGGCTCAAGGGGAAAGCGAGTCGGGTCTTCACGAACGCGAGATGGAAAAGCCGAAGGTGTCGGGAACCTCTTTGAAAAGTCGAGTGAGCAGTGTTGATTTGCCCGTTCCGGAGGGCCCTGACACTACTACGGGGCGGAACTTTTGTACTAAATTGTTGACTCATTGTTAGTGAAATCGCAAAAGTGAAGACAATAGCGGTGGACTGCGGCTTGGAACTTCAGGGGGTTCGCACCTGCACTGGTAGCCATGATAGAAACTAGGGAGCGCAGTAACAGAGTGAAATGCCTATCGGATAGCGACAGAAATGGACGGAATCTCGAAAACGTATGCATATGCCAAAGGCGTCTGGTAGAGGGGCAACTTTGCCTTCAGACGACCTATGTTTTTTACAGACTTTCAAGGCGGTGAGATCCGGGGCAAGGGACGTACTCCACACTTTTACTGTTTTCAGCCGCAGCAGTGGGAACTTGGTATAAGGTACGATTTGAACACTGCTCGCCGAAGAGCCGGTCAAAGGTTGAATCTGTTTATTATGGTATGCTGTATCCCTTTAGGGTAGCGAGCTAGTACGCTCGTTGTTTCATGTGTAGGCTCAACTTTATCTCGCCGACTGGCTGTTATCCTGGGAAGAAGCCTGTGACTCTTGTTCAAGAAAGTTTGACCAAAGCTCTGCAAGCGACTCTTTACTCGTTGTGCCGTTATCCATGAATTCAGTTGCTAGTGTCGGGGTGCTGGGTGTGCGATACATAGGTGATCCCGGCACCCGGAGCTTAGCAGAAGTCCCGCCTGACGCTCCCGGACGAGCCAGCCCGGCCTGCTCTCGTTGTTCTAGAGGATTATCAGTGACCAGTTCCAATCTAGGTTTTTATCTGAGGCTTACCATCAGACCACCCCAGGAGCGCGGCGATAAGTTGTAAGATCTGGAACTTCTTCGGATCTGACCGATCAAGCGCAAGGAAGTGCAATAAATGATTCGTGACGATATGTCTGTTTGCGCGTTATTAGTATAGATATTACAAAAGCTCAACGACGGAGTCAATGGGTAAGTGACTCACCGATCAACATTATCTTCAGGTTTTCCCTTTTTCAGGAACCGCAGAGCTTTCGTCAAATGGTCGTTTAAAGTCACCGCCTCATGTCTAAGCTTGCCGATCAGGAGGTTCTTCTCTCTAACCTCCTTCTCGAATGGCCGAACTCTTTCGAGCTCCAGCTCGATATTATGGAGAGACTTCTCTGCCTCAGACTCTTTCGATTTGGCGTCGTCGAGTGCCTGTTTCAGTTCCTCGAGCTGGGTATCGGAGCTCTCGACAATCTCACGCAACTCCTGCTTGCGCGCTGCGGACAATCAGCCGCCGTCAAAGCTGAGGACCAGATGGAAAACTCACCGGTTTGTATTTCTTGTAGAGCTCGCTGTAACCCATCCACAGTCGCTGTTTGAGAGTCACGCTCGGCAGATACTTTCTCATATGCGTCTTTCACGGTGGACAATCGTTCCTCCAGATCTATAATTTTCTCGCCTAGGTTCTCTCTGATCGAACGCTCCTCCATGGCGAGGACTTCCCAATTATGCATTGCCTCTTTCGCTTGTTCGAACTCGGAATGCAGATATGATTCTTGCTCCAAGAGGTCGTCTTTCTCTCTTAGCCAGTTCTGTTGCGACAAGTTCGTTCGGTCTCGTAGTTCAGCAATCTCCTTCTCTAGACGCTGATTTTCCCCTGAGAGGTTCGACACTTTTGACTCGTATTCTTCTTTCGCGCTGGAATTTTGTTCCTCCAGATGCTCGATTCTCGATCTCGCTTGGGCAATCTCCTCCTAGATGATGTTAGCGAGAACATGGTAGTGAGTTTTCTAGTATCCATACGGCATCTTCTTTGAGACGTTCACCTAGTTGAGCCTTGATGGTGTTCACTCGTTCAAGTAAGCCGCGGTATTGGGATTCCGCATGCTCCTTTTTACTCTCCGCATCGTCTAGGTTGCTTTGTAGAGCCTCCATATCCGTGTTATGCTTCGACTGGATTTCTTCCAAGGATTTTCGCATGTCGGTCACTTCTACTCGTAAAGAGTCGCGTTCTTTTACGAGGGCCTCAAACCGATCCTTGGATCGGAGAGCTTCTAAAATCGGCGATCGAGATCTTGAGTCATCGGAGTCATGTTCGGGATGTCCATCATCGTTCGAGTTTGCGTCTGAGTCTTTCTGGACCTCTATTCGTTCGGAATCGGAGTCTTCGGTCGTGTCCGGTTGTACATCCTTTCATACAACCTTAGCATCCAGTAATGTGGTAGAAACTTGGGGGCAATAATACATTGGTTTCCATTGGCTTCTTTGTCTCGTTATTCGCGTTATCTGCTTTAACCGCATCATGTTCGGCAGATTCGGCGTGAGCCTTGTTCTTCTTCTTGTTCTTGGATTTCCCACCTGCTCAGGAGGCACGAGTTAGAAAGGGTACTGTGACAGTACGAAGGAGAATTAACCAGAGATTTAATTGGAAGACATACTCTCGGGCATTTTATCGGATTCCGACGACAGCGGGGAACTTTTGGGGTTGACGAGGAGTGGTGATATTCAATGAAAGCAACAGGTTGGCGGCCATAGCTGTCAACATCACTAGCGCGGTTCAATGTTCGCGTTGCCCAGCGCTTCCGCTCGCTTACTGTACCAAATTTCCCTCTAATTTGGCGACTGCCTCACGGCACCAGCAACCAGCGGCGGCCTATCTTTGACAATGTCTTTCCGTCTATTGAAATGGCGCGTTTCAGCAGATGCGACATGTAGAGCTGGTGAATCGACCGCTGGAAAAGCTTGGTTTCTACCATGGCCGCAGGAGATGACTTTCAAGGCACGTGCCAGGTCTGATATAATCCCAGAGAGTTTAGACGAACCAGGGTTCGGACTATGAAAATATTCGCCGAGGGACTTTTTTCTCATCTATGCGCAAATGACACGATAAAATCAAGACCTTCATTCTCGAAGATAGCTACTTCAGTGGAGAAGACATTGCATTATTGTGAAGGCGGGACTCTGTTAGTGAAGGCGATAGCTTCGAGAAGACCAAAGCCTCCAATTCGACGTTCAAGTCTCCTCCGGAGTCCTCCCCCCAGCGCCGAGCCTCGAGTTTGAGCGAGGGCGAAGAGCGATAATCCTTCGGCAGTTGCAGTAGATATCTATCCGATCCTACATTTCGATATCACGATCGACTCTGATCCCTGAGGGCAAGGCGACTGGGGGACGTTTCGGCCTATCCAGGCTTATCCCGGCTTTCCATCAGAGCCCGGCCACCGAACTCATAGGACAGGGAAGGGACCTGGGTCTTGAATCTTAAAGTACATGGCACCTGGGGGAAGCTGCATCCTAATATCACACATGGGGTATGTATCTGGATAAAGGAAATATCAAAAGAAATAATCCTTTGACTACCTATCTATACGTATTTTCAGTATAGTGTAGTTAGTATTCTTACAGCCAATCCCAAGGCTCAGCTGTTAGCGCTACGCAAGGTACTTTGGTCATAACGGCGTACTTTGGCAGCCGCGAACAACCAACAGCCTCACCCCAAGTCTTGACTCGGGCCCTTGACCTCGCCGAACAGGGTTCATCCCAGGAGAAATAAAACACTGCAAATGCTTCATGCAAGACTACTAATTATGCATAAATCGGTGAGAGGCCAGTGTGATACACTACATTGAAGAGGAGATTACAGCCAGCTTCAAGCAAAAGAAGCACGAGCACATGATAGGCCCAAAAAGCTCCTGGCGATATGCGAGTCATTCTGGGCTTCTGGCTTGCGGATGGAGACGGAATAGCTTCCCCTGCTGCTCCACCAACAGAATGGATTTGGGAGTTTGTCCGCAGCCTCTGCTCCAGTCGTTTTCTGCAGACATCGCCCGTCTGAGTCGTCAAACAAAATAAACTTTCTTAGACGTTACTATTCCTGATCCTTTGACAATTGACATCCTTCGGTCTCTCCCCCCATGTCCGAAACCGTTGACAGACCAAGCATTTAGTGCTGCAACCCAGCTTTGAGGGTGTGTCGAGCCCCCATTATGGTTCGCTGGGCATGAGCAAGCATGATCCATGAAGGCAGTCGATAATCACAAGACAGTCGTTCAGACAACAGCAGGCATGATAATCGATAGCTAGCCTGTCTCAAAGCGGCTCGCGACATGCTTCCAGTTTCACCCCAAGACGGCCGGAACCACACTGGGCCAACCCTAGCCCACCTCGCAGGCTCAAACACACCCAAAACCGCCCAAAACCGTTACGCCAAGGGCGATACTCGGGCTTATTAAGGACCTTACGAGGCGCTGCTACAGCGGGTGAGCCCGTACAAAACCCCACCTGCCACATGGCCATTCACCTTTCTGGAGGAACAGTTACAGGACAATTGCTCCTGTTATTTCCCGAGAGTTCTCCATTCTGGTCCAAATCCTAGTGACGGCTCAGATTCGGCAGTTCCGGCGTCTCTCAATCCCCTTCGTGTGGCAGCCTCACTTGCATTCTTTGGCATGACCCAGCGACGAATTGTCTGCGAGTGCGGACCCATCTCTGATCTGGAAGTAGAACGAAATTCTAGAGGCTTTACTACTACTGATACCCCAGCAAACTTTTTTTTCCCTTTCTTCCCAAGCCGTTGTGTTCCTGTAACGAAAGGACTTGATCCACGATTTGCCCACATCACCCCTGCTCCACCTTTCAATGCATTAATTTGGCAAGGTCCGGGGCCTGCAAAGAACCATGCCCACCGGGATTTCCAATCAACTATTCTTTTTCTTTCTTTCCTTTCCTTCTTTTTCTCAAGAACCTTTACTTCTCCTGCAGAATCCTTTAATTGCTTCTTCTTCCGCCTACTACCTCCAATTACCGTGTTATCAAGCCTGCGACAACGCTGTCCAATTATCGCAGACATACTATATACCCTAGCTTAAATGGCGAACCCAACGTCATCCGATGACGAACCCGTTTATATGAGGGCGTTGAATGCCGCCCGAAATGGCGATAAAGCCGCTCTCGAAGGTCGGGATGGAGAGCTTCTAGCCTCAGCGCGCGACGCATTATGGCGAAAGGTCGAAGGGAATCCGAACTACTTGCTCAACCGACATGAATTCGCTCTCTTCAACTATTACCGGCAACACTACGAGAAGATCGCAAAAAACAAGGAAACCGTGCGAAAAGCCGTAGCTCGGTTTTGGGACAACTATTCAGAGAGACCTTCAGGGTCGGGCAAGTCATAGCACGATTTATCGTCGCCTTCTATCGCCATCGAACGCCTAGCAACATGACCTTATGTTGCTATCATTGTCCGCCTGGGTCGCCGACTCATTCTCGAATTTCCGCAATTGCGCCCAGGAGCGCCGACCCCTTGAAGGCGATGGACCTCTACGAGCAACTCAAGCACAACGAACGCTTGAACAGTTGCATAATGTGCTTAATATTCTCGGTATCGGATCGACTCTGGTAGTCTCCGACCAAACCGCAACGACTTATGCTGCAGAACAATCATGTGTGCATTCTGGATTCGAAGTTTCCAGTCTTCTTCTCAATCTGGTCAGATTTTTTGGACGTCTCGAACAAAGCAGCGGGTCCATCATGTACAGGGAGGAGTTTCGGGGATCTATCTTTGTGTTCTGTCTTCCTTTTTCCACATTGCATTTCTTTCTTTTCGTCTTTCTTCCTCTCGGCATTTACAAAAAGCATCCTCTACTACTTTCGAGTACACCGTAATACCCTTTGGTGGCAGCTATATACTCATGACATTGCATGACCTTGCGCTTGTTCTCTTCATATAATAAACACTACCTAGGCAACGTACCCGCCGATTCCGGGTCCTCATTCAGCTGTCGCATTAAAAAGCAGCTGCTCTTAGAGACGTGTCCTAAGCGTAGGGATTGACAAGAAATATCTCAAAAATCTTTGACGAATGTCCGTCAAAAAATCTCTAGAAACAGGAATCATACAATCAACACGCGACAGAATGCGATACTTCTGCGACTTTGCGAGTACGTGGGTAGAGGTACTTTCTTCTAAGCGGCGCGGGTGAAAGATGTCATAATCGGCTGACACCTGTCGCCGCGGGCCTAATGTGAGCTTAAGACGTCATACCAGTTTTCGGCCGAGGCTTAGTCGGACCCGTTGATTCGATCTCGAGCTTGGGGATCGAACACCTCAGCTCTCTGTCCAATTATTGATCCTCTGTTTGATATATCAATTAATAAGCCTAGCTATGTGGTGTATCAGGGTGCTATGTCTTTGAAAAATGATGATTGGAGATCTAAGTGCAGAAAAATAAAGGGAAAATGTGAAGAATGTCTGTCTTTCAACCCTAGGCTACATGTCAAAGTCGTACTACCGGGTTTGCGCGTTTCCAACGTGAAGGTTTAAATAATGTACATTGTCTATTATTTATCACAAGGTATTTTAAGAAGAAATAAAAAGAATCATCCACGTCTATTTGTTGGCACCGGCCTCGCTGCCCATCACAGGGTTGTGCCCAAGCACGTCGGCAGGGGGTTCTGCGAAAATGATTAGTGCTGAGATAGTTATAAAGATAAATGCTGTACTTACCAGCTCGTGTGAAAGCACCCCGCTCACTAGCAAGCAGCTGCTTGACCTTGCCGCCCTCAACTTGGTCCCGGGAAACGTTGAGGAGGTCAGGGGCCAAGCCCATCGACGCCAGGTATTGCAGGCTGTCCTTCCACTCGACTTCCTTACGGCCACTGTCCCAGCTCAGTTCCTCGCCCATAAGATCGATGACTGTGGGAAGCGCCTCAAGGGCAGCTTGAGCGTTCAGGAAGGCCAGGCGGGTTCTGCGGGCGATCACATCAACGGCAGTCTGAGCGTATTCGTGGCGGACGGCATAACGGATCTCTCCGTCAACGAAGGGGTAGAGGGCTGAGATGCGCTCACCACGGACGGGGAAGCGGGTCTGCGTGGGGGCAGACAATGCCGCCACCTGCCACGCGCGGTCTCCGTATGAAGTCGTCAGGTGCCTAGCAACATCGGTCTCAAGACCGTAGTGTTGGATGAGGTTGATGAAGAGAGTCTTGGACC
This sequence comes from Aspergillus stella-maris, assembly GCF_047715825.1. NCBI lineage: Eukaryota > Fungi > Ascomycota > Eurotiomycetes > Eurotiales > Aspergillaceae > Aspergillus > Aspergillus stella-maris. The sequence goes on along the minus strand of NW_027396886.1, from coordinate 62,770 downwards.
AGCCGTGAGCTCCGATAAGGCGAACCTGGTGGGTCTGGCATGAACCATCAAGCGAAGCATGGTCGGCGACCAAACCGCGTCCACCGACACCACTGATGTCCGGAGCGTCACTGGTCTCGCGGGGCTTGAGCTTGAACTCATTGACAGCCTCGTCAACAGCCTCTTCGGCCATCTGGCGGTATGTAGTCCACTTTCCTCCGGCGCAGGTCAACAGACCCGAGTTAGAGACGGAGATAAGGTGGTTACGGACCAGAGCCTGGGAGCTCTTCACCTTGGGGTCACGAACAAGGGGTCGGATTCCGGACCAGGCAGCGAGCACGTCGGATCGGTCAACGTTGATGTCCGGTGCCAGGTATCCGCGGATTTCCTTAAGAATCCAGTTAATGTCCTTCTCGGAGGGTTGGGGCTGGGCAGTAATTTCCGTAGGAGCATCGGTAGTACCGGCGATGGTGTTTCCGTGCCATGGGAGAAAGAAGATAACGCGACCGTCCGATGTAGACGGGTCAATAAGACCCATGTTCGAAGGGCTGTAGTAGCCGGGAAGGATGACGTGCACACCAGAACTAGGGGCCACGATCTCCTTCACATCGGGCTCGTCCATCTTTCTGATAGAGTCGGTGAACGGACCAGTGGCGTTGATGATACCTCTTGCCCTAATGGGAATCTGCTCCGCCTCCTTGCCATCCTTAGCAGGAATCACGTCCCGGACCATAGCACCGTTGAGCCTGCCCGAAGCATCCTTCGACAGACCGGTGACCTCCATGTGGTTGACGACGGTGCTGCCGTAGAGGGCAGCCGTCATTGCCAGCGAAACGTTCATTCGGGAGTCGTTGTGAGCGCCATCTACATGAAAAGCTCATTAGTCCCAATTCGGCGTGACGATTCAGAAATCCGACAACACATACCGTAGTAAACCATGGCACCCAGAACATTGTCCTTTCTAAGCATAGGGAAAGCTTCGATGGCCTTACTCTTCGGCAAGAAGTAAGAGCTCTCGATTCCCTCGGAACCAGCCAGCCAATCATAGGCTTTAGTACCAGCCCAGAAGTAAGGGACCTGCCACCACTTCTGAACTGGCACCATAATCGGCAGCCAACTAGAGAGATGAGGAGCGGTGTTGAGAAAGTATTTACGCTCCCTCAGGGCTTCCTTCACCAGTTTGTACCTGTATACGTTAATTCGGCTGAAATGTTTTGCGGGCGGAATGCGAGTAAACTGACTGGTTGTAATCCAACTCCCAAACGGCCTTTTCCAAGTAACGTACACCGCCGTGTACAAGCTTAGTACTCTTACTACTCGTTCCAGCACTGAAGTCATCTCGCTCAACAACTGCCACCTTCAATCCACGAGTCGCGGCATCAAGCGCAATACCGGATCCGGTAGCGCCACCACCAATCACGAGAAGGTCATAGACGTCCGCATCTTCGCCAGAGGAACTGCGCTTGAGATCTTGGATTTGTTCCAAACGCGACTTGATCTTGGGGAAGCTTGGAGGTACAAGTTTGCCCTCTTGGTAGCCTGGCGGGGGCACCGCAGGCGCTTCGAGGCCAGGAATGTTGCGGGGACGGTATGAAAAGTAAAGCGCGCCTGCACCGACAGTGGCTGCGGCACCGGTGTAAAGAAGTGGTCGCAGAATCCTGCGAGAATTACGAGAAGCCATTGTATGAGAAAATGTGTAAGATCAAGAAGCTGCAATTTAGCCGGATTTAGCCGCAGCTGACGTTGCGCTGTCGCTGAGGCGGCGAGAGCGTCTGCGCAATTGAGAGCGATTGCGCGCTGACTTGTATCCCGCGAGGTGTTCTCTGGGATAGCTGGGGAGAATAGTCAGAACGGTTACAGGCAGGCAATTGGCAGATTAATTATCGCGCGAATGGGGGGAGGCTCGGATTGTGCATACCTGGCGAGAGGGAGGTATCTAGGAGAGCTGCGCCAGAACAAGGGCGAAGGAGACGGCGAGAAGAGGGAGGAGGCGAGGGAAGTAGGTTGAGGTGATGGAGGAGGGAGAGATGCAATGGGAGAAAAGGAAGCGCAGGGGGATATCAGTCACAGTAGTAGACGTGGGAGAGACCGGGTAACCTTCCATTCTCTTATACTGCGTCATGACGTTTGAAGGGCAGTTAGTTGTCCGGTTGACCCTTTCAGCCTGCCAAGTTCCAGCAGCTGCAGCCAGGGCGACTATTGGAGCACAATTACAGTGGACCGATGACGGGCTCACGGCGTAAAGCCTGCGCGTCCCACCAATCACGCCGTCGGCAGCTGCCACTCGGCCCAGCGTCCATGTGACCTGCAAAGGATTTTTGGGTGCGAGTCCAGATTCTGGAATGGCAATAATAATAGATCATGCGCATTTCAGGAACATCAAAGCCCAGCAGTCGATCCCTTGAGAAAAGCCTGGCCATCTCGTGATCAAATCGCCCTCCAAACAGGCAGGTCTGTCGAGCGACCTCGGGGGTGAGGGCCGAGAACTTCCCAGTCGCGCCTTGACTTCCCCAATGATCTCCGGCCTGGTTTGCTGGGAACGACCCACTACCGACGATAATCTTGGAAGCTCTGATGCCGTCCTGGAGCTATGATATAATGATGTAGATACAAGATAATGTGCTCCCGGTAGGACTCAAACCAGACCACCGGTGTAGGAACAGCAAGCACAGTGGCCCGTCTGGAAATGTATCGCGCGATGCAAAAACACAGCTCGGCGCTCTCAGGAACCGGCGCAAAGATGCCCCTGGCCATCCCTTCACGCGAATGGTGCCGCAAGTCCCGTCCGTGACACAGCAGTGAGCACCCGTCGGCCGTCGCCCACTTTACCCAAGAGCCGCCAGGGCTCGTGTCTCCAAATTTCCATGTTTTGTTCTTCTGGATCTCGAAACACGGGTCGCTATTCGATTCGAACATTGGGCAATGGCTTTCGTTCATCAAAAACGAGCTTCATGCCCCTGCGCAGACTCTGGGGCATTGGTTGGTACCAAACCTGTCTTACTCAAGATTGCGCATCTTCAACATCCTTTCGTACGATTTACTATCTCAATCAGCAGACTCGGCTGCAGGAGAGCTTTGGCTGAAGACATGAATTCGTGAAGAAACTCGACCTAATCGACCTTTGAAAATCGCATCTTCCCAAACGAGCTCCGCCAGGGCCTCGGCAGGCTTCGACCGCCCCATCAATGATATCAGCAAGATAGTGATACGCCAACGCTTGGACAATCGGTACCTTGAAAGACCGCAGAAAAAAAAGGGCGCCCGGGCACCTAAATGACCACGGACCATGGAATTGCGCCCGGATTTCAGGTGCTCGGCGGAATTGTTCCGGAGTGCGGAATGACCTCGTTTGCCCTCAACAAGAGGGTGTCCCTCCGCGAATCACGACTGGCGTATCTCTAAAGCTTGCATGCATTACCCCAGTTCTCCTCCAGGTCGAGGCAAAATGCGGGGTGATCTGTGATGCTCGGAATCCATCTCACTGTGCTGCGTGAGTCGGAAAGCGCTGTTCGCAACGGAAAAGTTCCTCTCTACGCGGACCTTTGCGAAAGCTATTCCTAATATGAGCGGCTTGATGTGTATATATATCTGCACAGCCATGCAAGCTTTGACTAAATAGCAACCACAGCACGGCAAGACATCACCACGAGACGGACGATTGAGAAATAAGACGCAACAGTATGGCTATTGCAGAGGTTCTGTCACTCGTCAACGCCCGTGTCGTCGAGCATCCTCTGGGATCTTTGGCTATCATTGCTTTAATCGTTCCAATCCTCTATATCATCATCAATGAATTCATTCGCTCCTCTGCTCGTATTTCTGGCTTCAAGGGCCCATCTGGACTGCCTTTGATTGGCAATCTCGCACAGATACGGAAAAATGCAGCCGAACAGTATCGCATCTGGTCAAAGACATACGGCCCCGTGTACCAAATTCAGCTGGGAAACATTCCTGTCATAGTGATCAACTCCGCTGCGACTGCGAAAGTTCTCTTGGGACATAACGCACAAGCCTTAAGCTCCAGGCCTGAGTTCTATACTTTCCATAAAGTAAGCTTATATTGTCACTTTCTCGCCCACGTCTCTTTTTCGACTCAATATCGCTGACAGCGGCGCTTAGATCGTTTCAAACACAGCTGGTACAACCATTGGTACTTCGCCCTACAGCGATTCGTTGAAGAGGCGCAGAAAGGGCGCGGCTTCAGCTCTCAATAGACCCTCAGTTGAGTCATATGTGTCCCATCTGGACGTCGAGTCCAAGGCATTCGTGGCGGAGCTTTACAAGTATGGGAATGGTGGAAAGGCACCCGTGGACCCCATGGCCATGATACAGCGTCTTAGTCTAAGCCTCGCTCTGACACTAAACTGGGGCGTACGTGTAGCATCCCAGGAGGAGCATCTTTTCGATGAAATCACAGAGGTCGAAGAGGAAATTAGCAAATTCCGGAGCACGACGGGCAACTTGCAGGATTATATACCTCTTCTTCGATTGAACCCGTTCAGCACAAACTCCCACAAGGCCAAGGAGATGAGAGATCGGCGTGACAAGTATCTGAATGCGCTCAACCGGGACCTTGACGATCGGATGAGAAAGGGTACTCACAAGCCTTGCATCCAGGCCAATGTTATCCTTGACAAGGAGGCCAAGCTCAACTCTGAAGAGCTCACTTCTATCAGTTTGACCATGCTGTCTGGTGGCCTTGACACAGTCACCACTCTTGTCGCCTGGAGTATCTCTCTCCTTGCCCAGCGTCCCGACATTCAAGACAAGGCGGCCAGGGCTATTCAGGAAATGTACAGCGAAGATCAGCCACTATGTGACTCCGCTGATGACCAGAAATGTGCTTACGTCGTCGCACTGGTCAGGGAGTTTCTCAGGTAATTACTTATCAATCAAGCTATCTGAAATCATGTCAAGATCATAACTAATATATCCTTTAGATACTACACCGTTCTTCGCCTCGCTCTACCACGCACTTCAATAAAAGACATCACATACGAAGGCAAATTAATCCCCAAAGGAACCGTTTTCTTCCTAAATTCCTGGGCGTGCAATATGGGTAAGTCACTCCCTCCCCCTGGATCCACGTGTCAATCTGAAAACTCACATCTCCGCAGATCCCGATGTCTGGAGTGATCCAGAAGAGTTCAGACCCGAGCGCTGGTTCGAGCAGCCCGATGCACCCATGTTCACATACGGAATGGGCTACCGAATGTGCGCTGGCTCGCTCCTCGCCAATCGTGAGCTCTACCTCGTCTCTATGCGCACTCTGAATAGCTTCCGCATTGAACCGACGGGCGAGAAGGTCGAATGGCATCCCGTAAAGGGCAACTCCGATCCGACTAGTCTTGTGGCGATACCTAGGAAGTATAAAGTCAGATTTATTCCAAAGAACGAGGTGGTGCTCAGGGAAGCTTTAACTTGAGTCCACCTTATGGATTATTTTGGTTCTCGTTTGTGGAATGAGTGTGTTGTATCCGTCCTATGCACATTACATGATGCCATCGTCGAATGATCAAAGAACACTTTCTAATCTTCGAAGGAGCTCAAGTTGTACAATCAACAGTCTAATTAGTATTGATGCTATATGCTCATAGTATATTGCGTACTATCTCAACTTTGGAGAGTGTTATCCTACAGTCCGTGGCACGTTCCCATCCGAATGTCCGAAACACCATCCTATCCATTCCAAGCACCCAAAGACAACTCCATTATTCAAAAGTCGCGACCCAGCAGCGACAATTCCAGCCCATGAAAGGGTTCGAACAACAACATTTGCAAGTGTATACAGCGCCAGACATGCAAAGTGGATTCTTTTCCGGTCCCCCGCAATAGAAACAAAATTATACTCCCTGTCTCATCAAATTCAGATGCTCATATGTCCGATTCGATCTGTGTTTGACTCCGAAGCGTGTTGATCATGTCGACGTTATACCACAAAAAATAGTGCGAGACGTTTGGTGGTCAAGCGAATGATCCGTGTAAAGTGCCAAGGCGGTCCAAGAAATAATGGGTATATGAAAGTTTCTAGCAAACACAAACAATAAAGCGAGAGGGCTATTGCAGTCTCGATAAAGTCAACCGTTTCGGAACGGGGTGTGGTTCTTGAGTATCGATGGAGGAATCATGACGTTAGACGCCTCTTGAGGTCACGCACATGGTCAAAGCTGCTCGCGTAGTCGCGTAGCTCGGTCTGAGACTGCGACGAGATCGAGGAGCCTTGTGACGAGTTGCTTCGGAGCGAGGACAACGAAGTTTGCGACGAAGATGGTGATAATGTCCTTTGGTATTGCGGACGGGAAGATTGTAAAGTGGATAGACCCGGGCCAGAAAAAGTGTTGATATTTGCGTTTCGCGCTGCGGCGCTGGGGTTCTTGGGCGCCGCTCTCGGACTTTGTGTAAGAGACGATGTTGTCTCGTGTGGAACGTCGAGTTCGGCAAGTCTGCACGATTGGGAGCAGTAGGGACCACCATGAGTTTGTCGGTCACAGACCAGACAGAAGTCTAGAGACCACTCGCTAGTCATAATGCAGACTAAGGAGAATCACTATGTTCAGTGATCTAGCAGTAAAGTATGGCAGAGTGTAGGTGACGAGAATGGTTGTCCGTTGGATGATCGATCCGAGATAACGTTGACGGGGAAATGGGGTGGCAAGGCTTTCAAAAGGTGTTGAGAACGGGTCGATATATTATGGTATGGGATGATTGATCGTTTATGGGAATAAATAGTCGGGATTGACAAGAGCGATTTGTGAATAGTCACTGCAGTCACCTCATAATAAGCAAATCTGGTATCATCCTCACGGCCAGCCAGAAATGTAAAAATGAAACCCTGAGCCAGGTCCTAGACTGTAGCAACTGGTCAAAGTGAGAAGGAAAGAAGAGTGTGCGGTGGTCTGCTTCAAAGTGTCAGAGCAAGGAGTGGGCAGATGGAAGGGGCAGACGATGATAATATAGAGTAATTTCGGACCTTGGGGGTGGGGGTGGGAAGCTGAGAAGATGGCGTTATGGGGATGGATGAAGTGGAGACGGATTAGTCCTAATGCATCGTGCATCGACACTTGTACTGCAGACTCAGAGACTACGACGCATGGACTCCAGGACTAGTATGGAAGGCGCATTAGCATGACTGTCTAAGGTAGGTACTCGGACAGGCTGCTGCTGAATGGACAGAGCATGATGAATTGGCGCGTTCAACAAGCTCAGGTGGCAGACTGCTGCATTCTTCTCTGAAGACTGGACTGCCCGAGTGGGGAATGTGAGAGGGGTACGGGCCTTGCACTAGTCCCTTCCAGACTAGCCTGTATCCTCAAACTTTCTTGTGCAGTTGGTTGGGTGGATCCTGGGGCTGTCAGCCACTCAGGACCCGCCATGCCGCAGTCATCATGCCTCCAAGGTTGCTGTAAACTTTGTGGGCGAACCTTGATGGCTGCAAATGACACCAGCTTCTGGAGGTTGGCCGATGAGGTGAGCTATTTTCCTGAGTAGTACAACGCTGTATGGCGCTACTGGGGTGAAGAGGGGTCAAGGATTGGAAGCTCTTTCTCCCTTCTCTTCTACATGAGTAAGCGAAGTAAACACTGCACTCTGTGCACTGATTAACTCAAAAGTTAATCATGCTCTTTCGTGTAGGTGCTGGGCAGTGGGCACAGACCTGTACCAGATAGCACCCATAATCCGAAGCCTATATATACAACACTTCTTGTTGGTTAGCACAATCTGTGATATCAGCAGATTATTATTAACTGGTCCGCCCCATCCGCCGCCCAGCAAACAACACGCTTGAGCTGGACGAAAGACTTCCATCGATTGGGTTGTGGGGATTAGCGGACGGGTGATGCGCGTTTGGCGGGCCCTTGACCAATTTCGGCGTAGGCGACCGTGCTCCCTGCTGGGTCTCACTCTGACTCCTCAGTCCTGCGACCGTGAGTCTGTGTCCTATGAGTGAGTATTAAATATCTATTCTTATCTTGTCTCTGAGCTCAGCACCAGTGTCACCACGGTCTATCGGGTCTCGCGACTTGTAAAGTGCCCTTACCTTTCACTCAAGTCCTTTGGCGTTAAACCTCAAGGGGATTGGTCCATGCCATTGATTGGGCAGGCGATAAGTTTATAGTTTACTCTGTGTCCTGTAGCAGTGTGAACAGATTGTGCTGCCAGCCCCACAAACCAAAAATGTGCATATCTGAGTTCATAGTCATCTACCATGGCATCATGGCAGACATGCTAGAGGAATCGAAAGGGCTATCTATGATGTTTCAGACTCGCATGCAGTAGACCAAGAACCTGCGAGGCGTTCTTTGGAAATATCAAGGCCTTTGCTTTACCTATCTGCAGTAGAAGTCATGCGACAAAAATGTAGGAAGACTACGGAGCATCTAGGCCAGCCCTTATCTCCTGAATCATGAGGTGAAGATAAGGGGCAAACCTGGGGTTGGAGCATGCACAACTGGAGGAGTTCATAACATGCCCAACCAGTCAACCACGTTGAATTCGGGGTGGGGAATTCCCGAAGCGGCATAACCCGTATTAACGCCGTGGCTGGGGCGCTCTAAGTAAAATTCGATGAGCTACGAACTGAAAGTAGTAGATACCTAGTCAGGTATGGAACGTCCTTGGTAACTCCTGTTGGATATATTACGAAGAAGGGCTTGTAATAAGCCCGAGGTTTTCGTTTGTGGATTCCGTGTACCTGTACGTGCAGGAGCCCTTCTAGATAAAATACGCGAATTCACCTACTGCAAATCGGCAGAAGCATATTGCCTAAACGTTGAACTCAGATTCCTATCCTTTCTGGACACAGACATAAATACGATCTCATTAAATATGCTTCTTTAAACCCGACGCATGTAGTAAAACGGTCCTATTGGCGGGTGGACTTCTGGTTATCACGATGTGAGGGGTCGCAAACGTAGATGTACCAAGGCACAGTGGAAAAACTACCACTTACTACCTTACTATGCCATCAGGCACAAATCCAATGACCAGTACTTTCTTGAAGCCGTGAAACGCACAATATGATCTTTCGACGGCCATGGTTTCGAGCTCGCCCTAGTTGACCTTCCGAGGAGGCAAATGTGTTACACTATTCATCCAGAAATAAGGACATGGTGTAGCAATGTACAAGGACAATTGTCAATCCGGGTGGAGTGGATATACTTCGAATGTACGCAAAATGCCCACAATGCTAGAGCCGTGCGCAGTCCGAAACCGGTAGAGGCGATTGTGCTCCACATCCAACGTGTACCTCATGGAGATAGGTATCTGAGGGAGATGCAGGGGTTGCAGACTGTGCGGCATACGCGAAGTGGCCACATCAGGTCATATGCCTGGATGATAGCGGGGAGTTCAGCAATATTCTAACTGAAGTCATCCTCAAGCGCAAATCAGTGTCCATCGCTTTAGATGCGCGGAGCAGATGTGAAGCCTAATGCGTCAGATGGTGTTTCCGCGCTAGGTACTAGTCGGCTGCTCATCTAGCTCGGCATATTTCAAGGGCCCAGAACTTTCTCAGAAATTTTGAGGCCATCGGGGTGGCTAGCTCTGCTCGTCCGTCGTCCGTGACAGTGCTCGGAAAGGCAACGGCATCATGGTGCCTACTGTCCACTGGACATATTTTTTTGAGTTGTGGGTATTCGAACCAAGGTTGCTGGTAGTTGCGATTTAGCGGACACATCGTCTGTATTCTCTGCGCTCAAGTCCTGCTCTGGCATGTCTTTCGGAGTCGCCAATTTCGCTAGAAGGCCATTTTATTAATAATTGTAGTAATAATTGTAGGATACTTTCAGCACGCGACTTGAAACTTACTCGAGGCCATGGTGATTGTTCGAAGAACATTATCCCAGTTAGCAAGGACGCATGCCACAGCTACCACGAAACAACAGCCGATATTAGTAACTTAAGGTTGAATGGCTCTGCGAGAGGTACAAGAAGCAAAATGACCCACCTTCTGTGCCATCTTTCAGAGTCGCAAGTTTGGACTGAAGAGCCTCCATCTGCCCTGCGAGGCCGTTACTCATGTCGCGGAGCTGCATCAAATTATCCAACTCGGCCTTCTTTGACGCAATGCGGGCCGTCAGTGCTGATGACTGCTGCTGCGACATTGCATTACCTGGTTGTCGCAGGGGCGCTGTCGATGATCCTGGGGGAAGCATGGAGGTGGGCCGAGGGGCATATGCCATGGTGACAAGAAATCTGAGTTGGAGAGGGAAGATGAGACCCTTGTTATTCAAGGTAAATGTGAACTAGCGTACGGAGTAATGTGTGCCAATGATGCAGACACCAACGAGGGGACGAAGTCGGCAGTGAGTACGAGGGCCACCGACACAGCCACCGCCCGCACTTTCCAAAACAAAAGGAGCTCTGCGCTTAACCCCATTAGGCTAATCGTCAACAACCACAAACTCCTGGGCTCATCAACTACTGCCATCTCGAATTCAAATAGTTTCCGGCAAATTCTTGCTTGCTCAACAACACAGTGACCATCTATTAATTAGCTTCAAGCAGCAACGCTGGTCCACACCTGAAAGGGCCTAGGATCAACGAACTTTTACACAGACAGTTACGCGCAGAGGAGGATCACTGCTGCTACCGCGGTCTTCCCGAGAATGGCCCGGTTGAACGAGTCAACGGTCTCGGCTGAACCCATCGAGATTCGTACGTGTCTCTCTAAAAAAGCTTGTTGCAGGACTAATACTTCAATCCCTTCAGTAAAACGGCGCTTTGTACGACAAAACCGCGAGATCGCTAGAGTGAACTCGATACAATCCCTCAGGATCCGGAGTCTTGAATCCGAAGTCTCTCATCTGCTGTCCGAGAATGTTTCTCTAAGGGAACAAGTAATATTCTTGACACAGGATTTGGAGCGATTTGAAGCCGCGAAGACATTGCATGACGGTGTCTACGATGTCAAAACCAGGCTCGATGGTAAACTCGTGGAACTGAGCAACTTGATAAGCGAGCTAGGCGCTCTACCACGTCGTTACTCGCGAATGGCCCACGAAACTACCGAGTCTGGATCCAGCATGCGATCGAGGAAGTCGACTTTAGCGAGGCTTGTTACCGATGCAACCCTTGAGCGAGGCTCAGAATCTGAATATTATGGGAGATTGCCTGTCATTGTGGAAGACAAATATTATCCCAGGCGTACTATGAAGTTGGTTTTAGCCTTAAAATAAATCCAACGCATAACTGACCAGACGGATTACAGTGCAGACGAGATACAAGATCTATCGAACAACACCGCTGATATGCTAGATTCTTCTAGGCTGGAGAGCTCTGACGAGCGCCAACAGCACAGTGTCGATGATTACGAGACGCCAACAGTGGCACCGTTGGATGTAACTAGCCCAGGCGCGAAAAATGATCATACAGAGAGTGAACATTCGCTGCCGCCGAATCTTGAAACAAGAAGAAAGAAGAGGACAGGCTCGGCTATTAGGGGAAGAGAGTCAGCTGAAAACAAATCAACGTCTTTGCTCGACTCGAAGTTTTTGCGCAAATGTGGATCCAAACGCAAGTTCTCAGTTGAAGATGCGGAGGGCTTTTTTGAATCCCCCGCTGAGGATGATGGCTTTGAGTTCAGTCGCCCGGTCCAGTCACCAACACTATCTCCTCAAGTCCATTCAGCCAGTCGGCAGACATCACCAAACGAAGGCACCGAAGCTCATGTTCATCCTAAGCGGAAAGTGCTCGAGCCCAGTACGTGATTCTAATTCTAACCTTTGCAATCCTCGCTTATGACTAACTGTAAACAGAAAATACGAATACCAACTTGCTTTCTCCGATGAAACCGACTGTTACAAAAAGGTCAAATCTGCAAGCCCCAGTTCTTCACCGAAACGACGAAAATTCATCCCAAGCGCAGGTGAAAGGCGGCGTAAGTCATGGCAAAAATGTATCGCCCAAGAAGCCTCGCACCTCTATCGACCACGACAAACCCACGAATGGCAACAAGCCAGAGGCCAATATCGAATCTACAGCAGAAACTTGGCCAGTACGCGATGCAGAAACCCCCGATGTTACGTCCTCGGCAGATGTTCCTGCTGCCCGGCCATCAAGGCGACGGGGTGCGGTTGTTAGCTATGCAGAACCAAATCTAAGGGACAAGATGCGACGATCAACGAACGAGCTAGGTCCAGCCGTCAATGGAAGCAAATCGCGAAGATCTAGCTCACACACAGAAATGGACCGAGCACCACATGAACAAAGGCAGTCGGCGAAGAAGTCTAGAAACTCAAGTGCCGCAAAGGAAGAGCACGACCCAGTTGCGAACGGGCGCTCTCAACAGCAGTATTCAGCGGGGCTAGAAAACCAGGTAGACATTCGGAGTGTACATCGACAAGATCAAGATAACGCGCTGCTGTCCGCCGGCGACAATACAGATGACGCTATGGATGCTATGGATGTGGAAGCAGGCCTGATAACAAACAAAAGGTCTCGCCGCCATTCCTCAAACTCCAAGGCTACAGGAAGAGGTAATCAATCCAGATTCTCGACTAATGCCATAAGCGTAGAGGCTGTATGCAATGATTTGGTCACAAGTTGCTCAGGCGGCACAAATCACGACCTCCCTGTGACTGATGGATCATCAGCCAGGGATTCACAGCAATACATCGACGCATCGGTATCATCGATGGATCCATTTGAAATGACACGGGGACAGCGAGTTGCGGCGAGGCGAAGAAGCATGATGTTATGATAGACAACTGATCAAACTACCAACGTACAGATTAATCGAACATGTGTCTGCAAGCAGTGATTTTGTGTTATGTGATAGCATGTACTGCATTCTGTAAACCCATACGTCAGGTGTCGAACAGGGTACGCTGAGATTCCGCTGAAACTCCGCGCATGCATCGCTGTGCGTCATTCGTTCCTTAGTCCTGAGTGAATGTTGCGTTGCAACTCGAGATGAGAGAGCCACACGGGGAACACGAAATCATCATATCTTTGTCGGAAGCCGGTACTTGGCCAGTTATATTTCGTTCGGTGTAATAGAAGGTATGGTGATACGCCCAGGTGCTTCAGTGGACAGTAAAAATGTGTCGCCTCGCTGTTTATCCGCCGTTATGATTCGACATTTGACACTCATTCTGGACTGCATGTCAACGCTTTGTATGTCTTAATACTTTTTCATATGCGTTTGGACTAGGCTTTCTCTGTCGGTTTCTCTCCCTGCCATGGCTATGGCCATCGTGGGCCCGGCCACTATCTGATGAGCCTTGAGTTCCATCCCGTTCATGGCCGTGATGTTTACAATCCCTCTTGCCACCCGCATTCCCTGCCTTGGGGCCGCCGTCAGAATCTGACGAATCTGAATCCGAGGACTCCGATTCGGAACTGCTTTCTCCAACAGGCCTCGTTTTATGGTAGATGCAGCATACTGAAGCGCAGGCGAAGGCGATCAAGGCAAAGAGTTAGCGTCTGATCATCAGGAAACTGTCCCGCCTGCGAAAGAAAATGATCCCTGGCTGTACCTTTGGAGCTCTTTTTGCCCATTCCTTCATTGTCTACCACATCCTCGCTCCATCGAATACGTCGTGCGGGCGCTTCATCCTGACCGGATGGAGTTTCGTCTTCTGCTCTTAGCCTGAGCGTTCCACTTGTACGGGAATTTGAGGTATCCTCCTGCACCCGTGAGACTGATGAAACGCGAGAAGTGGTTGCTGATCTTTGAGAGAACATTTGACGGCTTTGTGACATGACTTTACTGCGAGGCAAAGAGAGCTTCCAGGGTTCTGGCTGTGGGACCGCTTGTGAAGGCACAGGCTTGCCTGTGCGGCGCTGGTCGCGTCACATGACATGGTGCATTGCCACTGCAGTTGGAGGGCCCCACCTGGCAGTGGGCGTATGTATCAACATACAGAGTTCTACTTACACCGTACAGGGTAGCAAGGTATACCCAAGCTATCGCTTCAAGGACATGTAATGTTTACAGCTTTTTTCTCCTAGGTTATTGGAATTAAATACAGCTAGCTTGCCTTCAGTGAAAAGCACTTGAACGGCGGCTTGCGGAAGTAGCGCCATGCTGAAATCAGACATCAAGCTCCCACATAGCTCCGAGGATAAGATCAAGGGTAGCTCAGGCACTAACCCCATGGCAGTCTGATTCCAAAAGCGACAATGCCACGGAAGCGGCACCGACAAACGACCAAAATACATCCTGAAACAGACAGGCAGAGGACAGATGAAGAGATCCGATTCTCATACTTAAAAGTCCATAGAAGGACCAGCCGTCTAGCCAGTCGTTGGTAGAAGTGCGCCCTGTCGAACACCCTTGAGAATACGCTGAGGACGCCAGGTTAGTGTCGGATTTTAGCTCCTTGTCGAGTCACAGCTCGTCATCATGATCCATCTCTGAGGGTTTTAGTAGCCCTCCAACCCTCATTGCACGGTCACGTTCTGCAGCTTTAGCATCCTTCAGAGCCTGTTCCCTTTCCTCAGCATATAGCTCAGCGTTGTCACCGGCGAACTCCTTCAAAGAAATCAAGAAATCGCGCAGGTGTGTCTTGAATTTGTTAAAATCATCATTGAAGGTGAACAAGCCAACAACGAATTGCTTGATTTGGATTCTATCAATCAATTAGTTCTGAGCCCCTGATGCCTATCCTGGTAAAGTAAATACTCGAAACTCACTCTTGAAGATTTTTAAAAGCAGTCTGTAGAAGATCTGCGACATATTTCTGCAGGAAATCCTTGTTAGAGGTCCCCATAGGAGCTTGTTCAGGTGTGTAAATGGGATCCTGTATTTTCCCAGATTCAATGAAATAAAACATTCGCGAGAGCAAGCCAGCCTGAGATTTGAAGCCTGTAAAGTGGTTAGCGATACTTGGCTTCGTTCACGTTCATTAGCAGGAACGACATGCATACCTGCTTTATGATCACTATCGGTAAGAACGAAGAATACGTCCTGCAAGATCGGAATGTAGAATTGTCGGAAAAAGATGTTTGACGTTTGAGGATCGGTTTCAGCCATGTTGTTCATGAGCTCAAGGCACATAGTAAGACCCGTGTTCTCGACCTCCCTGTTGTCATGCTTACTTGCCCACATGCAAGAGTCGATGACGAACTTGAACTGCGTGGCGTCAAGTTTGAGCAAGGCCGGGAAACAGTAGAGATTGATCGCTTGTAACAACTTGAAGAACTGTATCCGGTGATCGGGAAACTCGTGGAAATCCTTATTAATCATTTCCAAAGTGCACTCAAAAACACTCTCCATGATAAGCGGCACCTTATCCTCCATCAAGTTCTAGAGATTGTGAGTGCACACTCAAGGAGCTCGAGAAACCCGAGCGGATAGAAATGAAGATCGACCAAGGGATAACTTACGTGTAACTTCTGAATAACCGTTGTCATGACGTTCAGAACCTCAGCTTCACGAGCATTGGGTACATTCCGATTGTAGTCCACAAGGACAGCCTCGAGGAGTGGTGGAACTATGTTCGCATTGACCATCTCCAGATCATCCGCTTTTTGTACGTAGGTGTCGATAAGTTTTAAAATCTCCCTCTTGATGGTACGAAGTCCCCTGACTTTAGGGGTTTTGGTCGCGATGTCGCCTACAACAGTTAGAACGCGATGAGAGAAGTGCCCATGGGAAAAGCAGGTGGGAGAACTGGTCAGGCCAAAATGTCTTGGTCAAACGTACCATCGCGGGCAACCGCCTCATTTATGAGTTCGCTAGATGCCCGGAACATGCTCAACAGGTCGAGGTAGATGCGGCCTAATTGTGAGTAGAAGTAAGTACCAACCGAGGAGCACGCAGCAACGTTGGTCTTCATTATGTTGCCGACGATTTTGATTGTTTCCCCATCATGGAGGATAGAAGGATCCTGATTACATTGAGCAATGATGGTATCCCAGGCAGAGTTTGGTAAAGACATCAAGTTCTCGATCAGCCGGTCCTGAAGGCCCTTTTGACCTTGAGCGGAGATCATATATCCACAAGCCTCGTAGAATGTGTGGACCTGTTGTGGTGAGAGATCGCATGTGATTTTCCGCATGTTGCGAACTATATCGTCGATAAAGGCTTCGTTCTCCCCAGGCTGAAGCGCAACAAAGTGCCTTCTGCACTTGTTAGCAATCTTAATGAACGTGTCGCAAGCCATGTCCTGAACGCCTTCCCTGGTGTTAGCTGGCGGCATTATGGAGAGTGTTCGGTGGACTTACCTTCATGTGTCTCGTGCATGAACTCGAACAGCTTGTTGACGACTGTCTTCAAAAATTTCCAATGGGCTTTCAGGAACCGAGGGTACTGTCCCACGATATACATGATGTTACTCGCGACAACGGCTTTGTTGTCTTTTCCTCTCTTCATTTCCGTGAGTCCAAGGAGATCCTTGATGACCGTGACAAGGAATCGCTTCTCAGTTTCCTCATTCATGGCACCGGAAATTGACCCAATAGCCCAGCAAAGGGTGTTACAGTTCGCCCAGGACCATTCAGTACCATCCACCTGTTTAGCCAACTTTTCGATCATGATATTTTCGGTATCGATAACGTCCAGGTGTGTAAGATACACCAAACACTCGCGGATCGTTTTGTATAACTGAATTGTGTCGCTTTCCTTCACAAACTCACGAATGATCTCGCCTTCTTCATTTTCAACGATCAGAACCTCTTCTGGACGGACCATCTTCTCTATCATGACAGTGCGCAAGCTTGAGAGAACCTCTTCATACTTATGCTTCCGGAGAGGATAAGTAGCAAGAGTATTCGGATGCGGAGCTCCTCCATTGGCCAGTCCACTAACACCCATGCTCACCAATGGGTTGATGTCCGTGATTGGAAGTTGCTGCATTTCTTCGTAGAGCTCTTGCACTAGTCTAGTCCAATATTCCAGGCAGATCTTGAATACCTCCCTGTCATCGATTTGGCTAATCCGGATCAGATAGAAGTGGGCATGGGTGAGAAAATCGCGATTGGGCAACTTTTCTACCAGCTATTTTGAAGTGTCATCAGTGATGGTAAACCAAGATGAATCGCATGGACGAACTTACATTGAGATGGGCACTGAAGAAACTGCAAAGAAACAATGCCAAGTTTAGCACGAATTCTTGGTCCCTCGAGTTACTCTTGGCGTAAGTATTCTTCAAGTCCATTGACAACGGAATGATCTTGGATACTGTAGTCAGAGTTTCGGTGAACATATGAACAAGTCGCTCGTCGTAATTGTAGGGATTTCCGATTTGCAGTCCACCGATCTCGGTAAGGCATTTAAGTGTCACATTACGAAACTCGGGAACATCCAAGAATCGCGTAAGGAGTGTATTGATGACCGGTGTTTCGAAAATATAACCCAGTGGGATCCAGTTCAAAAAGCGTAGGAGTGTCTCTAGCGTGGCTTTGACCAAGCTCGGCTGGTTTGCGGTATTGAGAACTTCTGAGCAAAGTTGAAATATCGACGAAAACTCCTGCGTCATAGAGGTCTTCAGATTCCTGGCTTTCACAGATGTCATTTGATCCTGGGAGAAGTCAAAGACCTCTTCCGATAGAAGTCGAAGAATCGCCATGTTGTTTTCGCAGATGGAAAGGCTTGTGTGGCACGATGAGACTATTTCGTTAATGAAGGTTGGCCAATTATGCGGCCACTCTTGTTTCAATATAGAGACGAGAACCAGGTTAAGCTTGTTCACGAATGCCTTTTCGCTTCTCAATTTCTCCTCCGACTTGGAGTTCTCGATGATGAAATTGACAATGAAATTGCGGATTCCTTCTACACGTCAGATCATGTCTCGCCCGATCCCACACGCGCAATCCTTCAAACTTACCTAGACACTGGTCCCTTGGTAGAACTTTCCAGCGCGTCATGATCACATCGTCGAGAACCTGAAGAGCGAGATCTGTGTCACCGTCAGCATTTCACTCAGCAATACGATAGCCTCTTGGGAGAACCTACATTTGGTCTGCGGGTAGGATGATTCTTGGAGTATGTTCCCAACGATTAACCACGCGTCCGGGTTTTGTTTGAACTGGTAATTGTGAACGAGTTAAAGATAATCTTCGTTTGCATGGGTTTACACCGAGAGCTTACTTCTGTAAGAGTCTGTTGAGCTTGTTTTTGCTTTGAATGAGATTCTAGGTTAGCAACCAAGCTCTGCTCAAGATTATTGATCCTTTTTGATGACCTACCAGATCACCTTTGCCTTCATAGAAAGCCTGGACAGTGCTGTCCAGCTCCTGTATAGAGACAGACATAGTGCCGGGCGATGCAGAATGGAAAGGCGTGTTTTCCTTGGAGCTCGTCGAGTTTGCGAAACGCGATGTAGGAGGTAGTCGCGTCAAATCTAAAAGAAGAAGATTACTCTAGGAAATTCGTGGGATGTTCACGGCATATGTCGTAGAAGAACCAGAAGCTAGAATGTTTGGTGGGGTAAAAGCTTCTTTGGAGGGGTTTTGTTGGCGGCAACAATGAGCAGGATGCCAATGGGCTCCCTCGGACAGGGAATGCGCACCAACGGTTCAGAGAAGCAAAAGTGAGGTGGATATGTAATGGTCGCAAATTTGGGGTGCAGAGCAATCGTCGTATGCCGAGTATGGCGGCTCCTGAGGAGGACGGGAATGATGAAAGGCTATGGGAGGACCGGAATCTCTGGCGGTGAAAGCGCTACAAACAATGTCCAGCCAGATTCTTAGTCAGCCGCCTCGCGGCTAAGTTAACTAGATAACTTGACTTGACTACTCAGTACGTAGTAACTTAGTTACAGAGTACCGTCTGGCCTGAGTCATCTAAGTCAACCGACTCCGTATGAACAACAATCCTCGTCCAGGTGCTTGATGTTCTGCAATTGAATCATGCCCTTGAAGGTAGAGAGTAAAAGTTAATGAATCTTGTTGCCAGGACTAACCGTCTAGTCCTCAATCACATGCATAAAAACATTTGAATCTAGCAAGGATTCTGGATGAAAGTTCGCCCATTATTTGCCCATTCAATAATCCAGTGCAGGAACAGTGAGAACAACTCATGGTCTGCACTAAACACTGATTTTGCGTACCTAAATTTCCTATGTAGGTTTTCCTTGATACCTATATATGTGAAGAATATAGGAGTGTAGGTACTCGGTTCCTAAACGAGTTTTGCTCTGTATCGCAGCCTTTCAACAGGGCTGTGTTTGAGACAGAAAGGTCAAATCACACTCGAGATTAGCAAAGCGCATCCCCTCACGCAGTAAGCCTGTGCCTCTTGAATTCTTTGGGCCTCGGCCTGGTTTCCTCGCGGTGTGCGATAGGCCATGGTTCATTGACCATTAACCGCCGAGCACAGCTGGTGCGATATTTGAGAGCCAATTGCTTGCCGCCAAAGTCGCTGGCGCTGGGGCTGTGAAGTGATGCAGGATCCATTCGCGAACCGCAGCTGGCGCCAAATGATTTGGAAGGGGGGAATCGTGCCGCGCTTCCCTGGCGGATAGAACGTCTGACCCTCCATCTCGAGGTGGCGTGTCGCCTGAGCGCGACTCGAGCCAATGACAAGAGCGAAGCCATTGGACAGTGCGTTCCTTCCAAAGGTGATGAGGCCGCTAGCCAACCATTCGAACTCTGTGCTTCGCGCGGCCAGGCCGATCGCGCGCCAACTAACCCAAGTCAAGTCCTCGTCAGCCAGCTGGCAGCCGCATCCCTTCGTCTTGCTTGGTCCGTTGGACGACTGCCCCTGGTCCAAACTCAAGTCTCTCTCGTCTCTGTCGCTTTTCTTTTTCTCCTCCCTTCCTGACTGGAGGGAGGAGGCGGGGACCCTATGCTGTCCAGCGTTTACTATTGGACCTCCCTGCAAAGCGTCTAGGCCGGAGTCTCTTGTTGACTGCCGTCTGCAGGCGGCAAAGGTTATAATTACCCTGCCATGCTACTCGCCGAGTCGCTGCTATCGCTTGTCCCTCTTCCCTCCACTCCCAGGGCAACCTTTCTTATTCTCTTCTCTCCTATCCCTATGTATCTGTTACCGGCTTCTTGAACTCTGGTTTCCGGACCTCATAACTTGTACTAAACTGTCGCGGCATTGAGCACCATCTGCCCTCCTTTGACCCATAGTCGTCAACACATCCACTGCCCCAACAGCCGCCAGACTTCACTCCCACAAAACAACACCCGAACGCTTTGTACACATTGTCTGCCTGAGCGTCTATAGTGTCTCTTCTGTCGCCTTTTTGTTCGGTGAACTTGTGCATCCTGTTCCCCGCCAGACGCGGTTCGGATAGACTTGCAACAATCTTAATCTCGCAATTTAAATGCAATCCCTGTTCTCTGCATATATACTGTCTCCCGTGACGTGCGCCTCGTGCTCTGCGCTTGTCTTCAGTCCTGCAGCTCAGACCGTTTGACTGACCATCGACGTGATTTCGACCTGTTCCTCTTTCATCTGACTGCCTGTTCGGTGCAAGATCAAGCCTAAAGGTGGACACAATTGTTACGAAAACACCAGTGTCCGGCAATTGAACATAGTCGCAAGCGGGCCTTAATCAATTCCGACCTACCACCACGATGACCGCAATAGCGACTGCTCCCGTGATGAATGACCGGGAATCTGAGAGGGATTCTAGAATAGACCATAGCCCTTCAAGGTTCACGGCGGTGAATGGGAAGGACACTCTCCCCATGGCTCCTGCCTCTGGCGGTCCAAATCACGGAGACAATCGGGAGATTCCTGAAGCGTGGCAACAGGCTGGGTACGACTTGTCTACTCGGCATGAGGAGAGACCAAGGGAGGACGGCGAACTTCTTAACGATACAGACGAGCAATACTCACAACATTCAGCATCCCACGATGCTCTTAATCCAGGCAACCGGTCGAAAAGAAAGAGGTCGGGATCTAACGAACAGGAAGGCGCACATACGCCATATCGGAGTCTTCGAAGCCCAATTCAGCTTACGGATGGCACCACAGACTACACGTCGCAGCCGGCAGCTTCCAACGGGGCAATGAGCTCCCAGAGCGACAACGAAACAAAGCGCACATTTTCCCAATCTCAGTCTAAGCAAGATGAAGTTATCTCTACCCGGAGGTCTTCCACAAATGCTAGTTGGCACGAATATGATGCACAGTCCTCCAGCCAAGCTCCGCGGGATCAACAAATAGACTCGTCGGACGCCCAACTAGTCGAGGCACTTCAGCGTGATGTCCAAGGACCCGACGCCGCTCACAAAGACTGGGATAACATCAATCGACCAGCCGAAGGGTCTTTACCGGGCGAGCAGGCTCATGCAACGAATACATCTCAAGATAGGCCGCAAAATGCTGCTGTCCAGATCGCTCCAAGGAGGAAACGTGTATTTAGCAACAGAACAAAAACCGGCTGCTTCACCTGTCGGAGACGAAAGAAGAAGTGTGATGAGCACCATCCGCTATGTACGTTCTGCAGAAGGCACATGCCGGCGAACTTGTGATTCTTTGGACCCCTCCACTAATTCGTATTGCAGGTAACAACTGCGTGAGAGGAGGATTCGTTTGCGAAGGGTATTCGTCCCGAAACACACACAAACCTTCTGCAACAAAAACGCCAATCCCTCTGCAGTCGAAGGAGGGTTACTCGGACATGGGCGGGCAGTATGTACACGACGTCAACCGACACGACCGTCAGCAAAGTTTGATGGAACCGCTGGACTCGGCGAAAATGAGACCTATAGTTGTTGATGATGACAATCTTCCCGCAGCCCAGTTCAACACAAGTCCTACCGGAGTTGGGGCTAGTCGAGGCTCATGGGCGAAGCGAACTTGGCCGAGTGCTGGTCATTCGAGCTATATTGCAGACACTCTTCCGAAATCAAATTATCGAGAAGTACCCTCAATTCACGAGTTATCTCGTGAGGGGCATTCCAAGAACGATTTCCATCTCGTTCCCCCAATCAGAGAAATATCGCATCCTACGCATGC
Source organism: Aspergillus stella-maris (assembly GCF_047715825.1). Classification (NCBI taxonomy): domain Eukaryota; kingdom Fungi; phylum Ascomycota; class Eurotiomycetes; order Eurotiales; family Aspergillaceae; genus Aspergillus; species Aspergillus stella-maris. The sequence goes on along the minus strand of NW_027396886.1, from coordinate 40,929 downwards.
AAAGCCTGGGGTCGCGTTCTTCCAAGGCGGAATTGATCAGCGCCCAGCGCACGCTAGTAATATTGATACCAGCACTCCGCAAGCACAAGCACGAATGGCGTTGAGTATTGAACACCATTTGTCCGGCCGTGCACTATCCAGCGAGGAAACGGAAAAGGATAAAATGCTACGCGGTGATCTATACAGGCCATTTGATGTCCTCCTCGTGGAGGAAAGAGAGCGGTGTAAAGCTGCGCTCTGGCGGTTCAATAACTCCTGCAACCCCGTTTACGGAATCAGCGCCAGAGAACAAAATCGTCTATTGAGAGAGATATTTGTTCCTCAGCTGCCTGCCAACCCTTCAGGTGCCACATCTTCCAGACCCACCGGCTCTGTTGACCAAAGTGCTGTGGTTTATGCTCCCTTTAAATGCAATTACGGCTACAATGTCCATATTGGAGAGGATGTCCAGATACATGAGGATTGCTCGTTTGTTGATGACTGCCCCATTACTATCGGAGCACATACGTGGATTGGATCTCGAGTGCTCATCCTCACGTCAATGGCTCATGCAACCATGCAGGAGAGAAAAGGCACTCAGAGCCGCTATCAGGGCCGTCCCGTCACGATCGAAGAAGATTGCTGGATTGGTGATGGTTGCATTATCTACCCTGGCGTTCGTCTACGGCGCGGGGCAAACGTTGCTCCTGGCGAGGTAGTGAAGTCCGATATTGTTGCTTATGGGTTCCAGGGTTTTAAGCCAAGCTACATGTGACACTCGCAGTCGGGTTGCCCTGTTTAGTGTGGCTTTCAGCGATACCGTTTTTGGGGAGTCAGCGGTGGTTGTATCATAATAGTGTTGCTTTATCTACCTAAAATCTAGTCATTTCCTATGTGACCTCAACGAAGTCAGACACCCTGGCCTCGTATTCCTCCCACAATGACAAAACATAGTATCAGGCTCAGATTCCACAAAATTGTTTACCCTTCTGTGCCCCAACTTTTGCTCGTCAACCATGCTAGTCTTTGTGGGGATTTTGCGACTCGTACAAGAACCAGGGCTTCAGAGCAGGCCAACAACGAATAGCTGCAAGAATCTACCACCAATACAGAGATCAGTGCAGTCTCGGAAACATGACTATACATCAAATATCAAATGAGTTAGAAAAATCGGGTCTAAAGCCAATCTAGAAACTCCGGCACAAAATAGCTGACTATGATGCCGGCACCAGCCCGTAAAATCCCCTCTGTGCTTTCAAACGCCATCGACTTTAGGTCAAACACACCGGCCTTTGCTCCGGCATGTATCATTGCGTATTCGCCACTGACCTGGTATGCGGCGATGGGAATATCTTTTGCAAGCTCCCTTGCGTCTCTGATGATATCTAGATAGCTGCTTGCTGGCTTCACCATGATAATATCTGCGCCCTCGCCCATGTCTCGCTGGATGGCCCGGCGTGCGAGTCCACGGCCGCCAGGAGGAAGCTGGTAACATCTGCGATCCCCAAAGGAAGGGCAAGAACCAGCTGCATCTCGAAAGGGTCCATAGAGACAGCCACTGAACTTCGCGCTGTAGGACATTAGCAACACACGGTGGGCCAGGCCAGCCTCAATCAATTTCAGTTTTATAGCTCGAACTCTTCCATCGTTCATATCGGAAGGCGCGACACAATGAGCCCCAGCAGCAGCATAGGCCAAAGCGACATCCGAGATCCGGTCCACTGACTGGGTGTTATCGAGTGTGCCATCTTCTCGTAATATTCCGCAGTGGCCATGTGATGTGTACTCGCAGAGGCAGACATCAGTCACGATGTACAGTTCAGGGAATCGCGATCGAAGGAGGCGGATAGCTTGGACGACGGGGCCGGTAGGATCATCTGCAGATGTCCCCAATGCGTCTTTAGCAGATGGTTGCAGTGGAACGCCAAACAAGATGACAGATCGAAGTCCTTTTTGAACGAGCGGCCTTAGGAACGGCACTAGACGGTTCAATCCTCGACGATGCTGATTTGGGAGTGACGGGATGGGTGTCTCTTCATCTGGGTTGTCGGTAATGAATAATGGATAGATCAACATCTCCTGAAGCCAAATTAGGACCTCGTATGCACAGCAACGCAACGATGTAAAGCAGCTCGTTGTTTAGTAAGAGTAAGGCCGACAGACCTTAGTCAGTTGTCTCTCTGCTTGCCATGACCTGCTGAGAGGGTGGCTATAACCCGAATGAAGTTGGCTCGAAATATCCCCAGATATACTGACACTTGTCGCGGCTGTGCTTGTATATGATCGAGCAGTGATCCGGGACCTGGCGTTAGAGATTTGAGAACCCTGGTCTTCATAATTGTCCCTTAATGCAAGGTCCGACACAAGGTTTGAGAAAGACATGTCGACGGCGATTCGAGATGGTTCAATCGTTCGACCCAAGACAGCGATTCCAGGACAAGGGATGTACCTGGGTGGCAATTTATTGTTGGGCTTCCGGGTATTCAGGCTGCAGGAGATGATTTGACAAGCGGAAAAAAGTTCGCTGATTAGAGATAGAAAGGGCTCTGGATTGTCTGTCGTTAGTCAAAGTCAAAGCTTCGCGACTTCGTCGAGTTTGTTGGGTATCTCGGAACATCGGCTGTTAAAGGGTGGATTAAAATTCACATGCATTGATTGGGTGGCGGCAATTAGACCTAAAACATACTTACCACAGGAAAACTGTTGCAGGTTCCGCCAATTCCATGGAACTCTAATGTTGCTTACTATTTTCTAACATAATCCACTACCAAGCGAGCGCCACCACCAAGCGAGCGCTGATCCTATAACAAAGTTGAATTCAAGTTATTTAAATAATAAAATGTGATAACACTCATAGAAATGAAGTCGATTGTGTCGGATCGCGGACCAGGGTTGGCCCGCTGGCGGCGAGGTCGCAGGCTAGAGGTGTCATGCTCGGTTGTCCTTGTATCACGACTGCCTGCAAGTCATGATCCCGAGCGTGACGAAGAGGTCACGTGGATTTCAAGTACCTGGGTACTTGAAATCTGAGACCTTATTCCGGGCACGATGCCCGGAATAAGGATTGCGAGATACTGCCTGTTCCGACCGCCTACCCATCTTGGTTAGCCTCGCTCCGCGAGGGTCCATCCGCGTGTTTGTTTACAATCCTCTTTAAATGCCTTCATGCTTTAAATTCTGTATATAAAGTACTAGATAGATTAATTCAAGTCTTTTAATAGGCTCACCATCTTAAATTCAAGCATTATATACTCACTACCCTTCTTTAATTTCAATTTTCTGCTATTCATGGTGTAATGGGCAGATCTCCAGATTCGGCAAAAGATCTCCACAGTACCACTAGGCTATCAGAATTGCCTCTGTTGGTATATGTGCACCGAATTGTGTACATAAGCCACTTGGGTAAGGGCACGTGATGCTAGTCACGTGACAACATGGCTATATTTAACTAGAAGTGTCACAGTGCGCAACTAGATACCTGATTCCCGCCTGAGTCCTGCCTGATAAAGGTATATATATGCGAGAGCAGTGTAGAGCCTTCGGCTCTACATCCTAGTCTTTTGCTGATAGTGCAGCGGTTTAGGCTTCTGAATGCTCCCAGAGGTCGCGCCGTGACAAGAAGCCCATGTTAGTTTGCAGATATAATCTAATTTTAAAGAATAGATTCTTTTATAAAGGTGAATTTTCGGCCATTAGGCTTTAAATTAACGCGTGAAATACGCCCTTTAACGTGGTGCTTTAATCTTAAATATTTAATATTATATATAGCTGCAGTGGCTTGGGTATCCTTATATCAAACGCAAGGCGTTGATTCGTGGATTCTAATGAAGTTGTTGTTCTATTCAGGCTATTGAAACCAGGAACTGAAAGCTAAGCTCTGGAACTGACTAATATCTAACTAAGAAACAGTAAATAATATTAAAGTTCCATGGAACTGGTGGAACCTGTAATAGTGCCACAAATAAAAGAAATAATATTATCCTTAATAAAAATATTAGATACAGGCTATTATTCCATAACTTTGTTAGCTTGCTTATCCTTAAATTCCTTAATTACTTTATTAGCCTGGATATTATTAGCATGGACCTATTTATTATAGTTAAAAGAATACCTATACTAATAAATTAGGTATTATAGAACCAGCTTTTAGGTTTGGCTAACTTAAATCTACTATTTCCCTATTATTTAATTAACTTTTTAAACCTTTTTATTAGCTTTATTAATAATAGCTAGAGGTTTAAAAGGTTGCTAATTAAAGGGATTATTAAAGCAAGTAAGATTAAAAGCTTGCTTAATTTTATTAATAGGTACTAGCTTAAGTTAGGTAATAGAAAATACTAGATAGATATTTTATTTAATAGGCAGGTTTTTAAGATAGTATGCTAAATAGCCAATTTATTTAATTACTAGAAATAGTCTAGTAAACTAGCAGGGGAATTTATGCAAAGACTATATATATAGTAAGGTATAGTCCTTATATAAGTAAATATAGGCCAGGTCTTTAATATTTATTTTTATAAGCTTGTATTTTTAATTATAGCTTTACTTTATATAAATTATAGTAAACCTTAAGGCTTCTTTAATATTTAAACAAGTAGTAAAATCTTACTTAAACACGCGCTTTAAAAAATGCTATAATTATTATAGCTTAAAATTAAATAAAAGCTTATATAATAATTTCTTTATAAAAGTACTAATAAAAAAATTTAAAATACTAATAATAAATAGTAACTACTTAATTTAATACTTATTAAAACCAAGGGTACAAGCATGGTAAATTATAGTTTTAATAACTTAAATAAAGTATTTAGTCTAACTATTTAATTATAAATAATAAGTAGTAGTATACTACTAGTTAATATTTAACTTTATAAATATCCCTTTTTAAAAACTAGAAGTAAACCAAGGATTATAATTACTAATAAATACTTAGGGCAATCCCTAATTATATTTTTTAAAATACTTTATTATTTTTAAACCCTAATTAATAGCTATTATTTTTATATGCCTAGGGATTAAGCTAATATACTTAGTAAATTTATTAATAATAGTAAGTAATATATTATACCTGTTATTTAGTAAAAGGCAGATAATAAAATTAATAATAATAATATTAAAAGGAACTAGGGCAGGAATAATTAGTTAAAGTAAGTTAAAAGGCTTGTAACAAGAAAAGGTATTACCTTAATATTTAAGGTAGAAATAAATATATTTATAAAGTATTTAATAACCTTTATATATAGCAAGACCTTTTATATAGTTAGTATACTTATTAAAACCTTAATAACCACTCTAGTTATAAACTAGAAGGAAAACCTCCTTCTAGACTTTATAAGAAATATAAAGCCAAGATTTATTAAAAATTAAAAGGTAACTAGTTTTAAAATTATTTATAAAATCTTATTTTACCAAGTAAAGTAGACTATTTTTATACTAGTAAGGTAAATTAGTAAAATCTTACTTTATAGTCTTAATAATTAGCAAAGCCCAAGAATCCTTTATATAGCCTTAATAAATATACTTTTTAAAGCTACTAAAGAACTAAATTCTAGTAGTAGGAGGGTTATTAAGACTAGTAGTAGGTTTAGTAGCCATGGGGAATACTTGTAAAAATATATGGTTAAGGTTAATATCCTCTTTTTTTAGTAAATTATTCTTTTATAAAAGACAAGACAAGGTATTTATAACTATATTTATATAACCAGGTTTATAAAAAACTTAAAGTCTAAATTATTAAATATATTAAAATACTTAAATTAAATAAAAATTTAGGCATTTAAGTATAATAGTATTTAGTAAGGTTTACTTTATAATACTAATAGTAAAAGAATAATTTATATAAATAATAGGTAAAATCTTTAAGTTTATAAAATTAAAAAGATAATAAATTTTCTTAAAAGTTTAAATAAGACAAGAAACCTTAAGCTTAATAGGCTAGTAGTAGGTTTTAGCTAAAGTTAAAGTTTATAAAAGGAATATAACTAGCTAAACTTAAATTTTTAATAAAGGAATAAATAGTATTTTATAAATTTATTTAGCCTTAATATAATAAACTATAATATTATAATCTTTTCCTAAAGTATTAAGGTTAATATAAAGACACTAGTCTAGATTAAAATAAACTAGAAACCAGGGACTAGTAAATTTATTCTAGAGTTTTTTAAAGGTAGTAATTTCCTAGTTTATTAAATTAGTTACCTTTATTAATTTTAAATATTTAGCCTGTAGCTAGCTATCTTTAGCTAGTAACTTTTAAAAAAGTAAGACCTTTTATTACTATAGTAAATTAAAATATTTAATAAAGTACTTAATATAATAATAAAAGTAACTAATAAGACCAAGGTAGTACTCTAGGTCTTTTAAAATTTTAAGGAACTAGAGGTTCTAGATAGTAGCAAGCTTTTCTTTAAATATTAATAAACCTAGACTATTAACTTACTAACTTAATAATTATATAAATAAAAAGTTAATAAATATCTTTTTAGGCTTAAGCTTAATATTAAGCTACTTAAATTTTTAAAATATTATATAAAGGTAGATAATATATTTCTTTAAAAAACTAGATATAATAATAATATTATTAATATAAGTATAGTAAAAGTCTTTAAATTTAGCCAAGTAAAGATTTATTTATTTTTAAATATAGGAAACTAAATTAATAAACCCTATTATAGTAATATTAAAAACTTTTTAACCTTAATATATTACTACCACTAACTAATTTTAATACTTTCTTTAAATTAACTATTAATAAAAGAACTTGCAAGTATTAATTATAGTAATAAATTAATAACTATAAACTATAATAATAATTTCTTCTTGCTAAGGTATAGGGTAAAGATCTAGTTTTACTTTTTTATTTATAGCATGGAAATTAATAATAATATAACCTTTTTATTTAGGTGGCCTATTATTTAATAAAATAGTTTACTAGATAATAAAAATAGGATAGGTAAAAAAAGTATGGCCTAGTACTTTTAATAGCTTCCCTATTTAAACTAGTAGATTAAAAGTCTTGTTAATAAACTAGTAATCTTTTTAATTTAAGTAATAAACTCTTGGTATAGGAAGTTGGTCTTTTTAACTATTTTTTAATAAAATTTATATTTATTAATTTTTAAAGATATTAATAATACCTTTTATAGTAAATCCTTATATATAATACTATTTAATAACTTTCTAGAGAGTATTTATATTTATACTTCTAGTATTTTTATATATAATAATACTATTTTTTAAAGTACAGGTTTAACCCAAGCTTTCCTTGTTAAGTAGTTTAGGGGTGGCAGCTTTAATAAATTCTTTATTTTCCTTTTTAATATTAATCTTCCAGGCTTTAATTATAGCATCTTTAATATATTGGCAATACTAGTTACTAGAAGCTTTATTCTTAATCTTGAAATTTACTTTTAAAAAGGTAGAAAGCTACTTTAATTATATATAAGTAAGTTCTATAACTTTAGGCTTGACCTTAAAACCTGACAGGAAATTAAAGTTAATAATTATTCCTAGTCTTGCTTTGCAAGTAATAATAATAGGTTTAAAAAACTTATTAGCTACTTTAATAAACAAGAAACTAGTATTAACTAGATAATTATAGGTTACTAAACTTTTAATTTTATTATTTTTAATAAACTAAGTATAGGGAGTAAATAAAAGGTTTTAATTTATAAAAAGTTTAGTCTTTACTAAAATTAGGATTTAAGTATAAAAATAAGGAGGTATAATAACCTTTTTTATAGTATAAATAGGAAGTTTAGCAACTTAATTTAACTTTACTTAATAATAAATAGGGAAAGCAAGGTTTTAATAGGAATTAATAAAAACTATTCTAGCTTTAAAATTAAACTTAAAACCTTTATAAATAAATACTTTAGTCCTAACTAGTAAGTTTAGCTTTATATTATTAATAAGGTAGGCTTAAATTTTAATCTTAGTAAATAGCAAAGTATTCTTAATTATAGTAAAAGAACTAGAATTAAGAGTAATAGGGAAGTATAGGTTAAAATAAGTAATTTAATTAGTTTAATAATAAAAACTAATACCTTTAATAGAAACTAGGAACTTAGTTTACTTAATCTTAACTTCAGGTATAGCTTCTAGGAATATAAAGTTTTTAATAGTTATTAAATATCTAGTATCTAGACAGACCTTGGTATAAATTTTTATTATATTAATACTAACCTTAGTAATAGCACTTTACCAGGTTTAAAGTAAAAAGGAGTTCTTAAAATAATTAAATTTAATAATATTTTTATAATAAATAGTAAAGGCAATAATTTTAGCTTTTTAAAGGCTAATAAAGGGTATTACTAGTAATTAGTTTAGGGAACTAGTAAATATAAAACTAGAGTATTTAAAAAGGTAGTAATATAAAGTATTCCTTAAGGGAAATTTAGCTTTGTAAAACTTATAGGTAGTAATAATAGTTATAGGCTTAACTTAAATTAAGCAAGTATTAATAGTAAAGGTATTATTTTTTAAGGTTCTTATTTTCTTTAATAGCAAGGGCTTGTTCTTTAAACTTAGTAGCAGGTTTTAATACCTGGGGTGGAGTTTAAATAAAGTAAGCTAGTATAAAACCAGGTATAAAACTAGCAGGTAAAACCTATAAAGTATAAAAAGTAATAGGACCAGCTTTAAAATTAGGATATTAAGTAAAGAAAGTAAAGTTTTTTAAAGGGTTAGTAGTATTAGTAAAGTAGGCTTTATATTAATTCTAGGGTTAATAATTACTCTTTCTATTTTTATTTAAAGTATTTACTACCCTATTAAAATTTTAGGAGTTTTAATTATATTACTAGGATTACTAGTAGTTTAATAAGTTTTATAAATTTAATTAGTATTAAAAATTTAAATTTAGGATTAAAGAATAGTATAACAAGTTTAACTAAAAGAACTAGTAGGCTTGCTATGGCTATACCAGGTTTTAATAATATAAACTAGAAAAACTATTTAGCTAGTAGACAGGCTAGTAATATAGGCTAGTAGTAATAGGACTAGTATAGTGGTTAGCCATTAGGTTTGGCAAATAGCCATAGTTATTCTAGGGACTAGAAAAGGAGTTCTTGGGACTATTCTTGGCAGCTTTTTTATTATTATATTTTATAAAAATATTTTACTAGACATATTAATATTATTCCAGTTTCTTTATAAATAAAGCTATAGTTATATTATGGTCAGGCATAAGAATATCTTGTTAAAGGTTTAAATTAAGATAGTTAAAGATTATTATTTTTTAATTAAAAGGCTAATTAATATTAATGGCATGGTAATAGTAAATAATTTCTTGGGTAAAGGACTATAATATTTTACTAGATTTAATATCCTTATACCTATAAAATAGAGTACTAAGCTTTTACAAGGTAGCTTAAGTATTTAGCTTAAAGCAGGTAGCTAAAGATTAAAGCCAGCCAGCTCTTATAAGAGTATTCTAGAGAGCTATTTTTTAAAGCTTATCTAGCTATATTATAAACTAGTTTAAAGTAGAGCCATAAAGACAGGCTTTAATATTAGCCTTGACTATTAGTTCTCCCTTTATAGCTATAATATTATAAATTTAATTAATAAAAATATTAATGTCCTTGTAGTATATTATATTGCCTATTTATTTAATAGTAATATTATTAGCTATGTCAGGCTAGAAGTATTTAATTTCTTTTATTTTCTAATAATTATTAAATCTAGCTTAACTATTATAAGGATTTATAAACTAGCCAGGAGGTCTAGGAAATAGAGGTCCAGGGGGACTAGGAGGACTACTAGGGAAACCACCACTACTAGGGCTATTAGGAGGGCTGCCAGGGGGACTAGGAGGTCTACTAGGATAGAAATTATACCTGTAAACTAGAGCTTGCTAAACTAGAGGAATAGGGTTAAAATTTAATAATATAGCTAGAGCTGGCTAAGTTGGTATAGCAAGGTTTAATGCCTGGTTTCTAGGATTATTTTATATAAGTAGATTTTTATTAGGGTTAGGCCCTAGGGCAAACTAATATTTAATTAAATTTAATTTTTTATTAACTATAGTCTAACCTTGCTATAAAGTTTTAAAAGCAAGGTAGTTTTATTTTAATACTTAAAAAACTTTGCCAAGACTAGGTTTAGCAGGTCTTTTAGTAGGTCTTTTAGTAGTAGTAGTAACTATACTAGAACTACTTATAAAACCTAAAGCTATATTATTTAAAAAATAACTTTATAAATAGCTTGTAAAGCTAAACTCTTAACTTCTTTAAAAATAATATAAATAAGGGCTGGTATTAAAGTAGTAGGATTAAGGTTAAATAATAAAAGGATTATTAAATTTAGTTTCCTAGTCTTAAACTTTAGGAACCTCCTGGGGTTTAGGGATAGCTTAAACCTTATTATTTTACCATGGAAAAGTACTAGAAACCTTTAGGCTTGGTTTTAAAGTAGGAAGCTTAATAAATAAGTAGCAAGGTTAGGTAAAGAAAGTAGGAGTTTAATAAACTAAGGCTCTTTAAATAGTAGGAGGATCTTAAAGATTAATAAAGGTTTCCTAAACTAGTATTAAAGCTTAATCTTTAGTATTAAAAGATTAGTATTTTAATTAGTTAACCTTAATAAAGCTTTCTTTACTAGCCTGCTTTTTTAATATTAAGTTTACTAAATAAGGTCTCTTTTCCTTAAATTAATAAAAAGAAACTAATATAAAGCAAGAACTTTAGCCTAGTAGTCTTATAAAAATAGTAAAGTTAGCTTTAAAATTTAAATACTAATAAATATAGTTAATAAAGTTAGGTAAAACTTTAAGATTTACTTACTTAACCAAGGAAAGGAATTTGTCACGGCGCGACCTCTGGGAGCATTCAGAAGCCTAAACCGCTGCACTATCAGCAAAAGACTAGGATGTAAAGCCGAAGGCTTTACACTGCTCTCGCATATATATACCTTTAGCAGGCAGGAATCAGGCAGGAATCAGGTATCCAGGTTTACACTGTGACAGAATTCCTTAATATCTTGGTTTAAGGAAGTATAGCTAATCTCCTAATTAGGTGGGTAGGCATGATTTTTTATAGATTTTAAAGGCAAGTAATTGGCTTAAAGGTAATTAATAAAGTAAATAGTTTATTTATTAAATTTATTTATCTTTTAAAAATAGGAAATAAATAATTAAAAAGTAGCAAGTTAGTGGGCTAATTTAGCTATATACTTTCCAGGTTTAATAGGCATGAAGAACTTTAATAAGACTAGTATAAAAAGGTTTAATAAAAGTAATACAGGCCTTTAGTAAATAAGAATAATAACTTTAATAATAATAACAAGGGTTTTAAAGATGCTATTAATATAGTTGGCTAAATAATACCTTGGTAAAGGAAGTAGGGCAATAACTAGAACTAGAGAGTAAGGGTTTAGGGAAGCTAAGGTACAAGCTTTTAAAACTAGATAAACTAATATTCTAGAGGGGTAATTTGCCACTATAATATTATAGTTCTTAAAAGTAAAGGTTTTAACTCTTAAGAGTGGTAAAGAATAGTAAAAAGGCAAACTAGCAATTGGGCAACCTATAATTAATAAAGTATATGCTACTAGTAAAATAATAAATAAAGTTCTATAATTTTAATATTATAAAATAGCTAAATAAAAGTAGAAAGAAATACTTGTAAAAGCCTAGATAAAATTAAGGACATGCTACTAATTATTAAATGCAAGGTATTAATTCATGGATTTTAATAAAGTTGTTGTTCTATTTAGGCTATTAAAACCAGGAACTAAAAGCTAAGCTCTGGAACTGACTAATATCTGACTAAGAAACAGTAAACAACATTAGAGTTCCATGGAACTGGCGGAACCTGCAACACCTTAAATTAACCTTTTTTTAAAGCTTTGATAGCAAGTAGTATTCTGCCTTCTTGCTAGACAGCTAAATCTGTAGAATTTATTAATATTTTATTGCTTAAATAACTTGAATTCAACTTTATTATGGGATTGGCGCTTGCTTGGTAGTGGCGCTCGCTTGGTGGTGGATTATGTTAAGCTCCAGAACTGACTAATATCTGACTAAGAAACAGTAAACAACATTAGAGTTCCATGGAACTGGCGGAACCTGCAACAGTAGAAGTTGCGCGAAGTGATCAACCCAGTAACCGTAGTGGTCACGTAATTCCCTTAGCCGTCGGCGGTTAGGAGTATCGTCAACAAGGACGACCCTGACCTTATCTGACAAGTTAATAATTTATTATAAAGTAAACTACTGATTCATTTAGCTACTAGTACTCTAAAAATTAACCTGCTTTTTTATATCTTTTATATCAAACCTTGCTATAATAAATCTATTGCAGCCTTACATTACCACACTTGGCCCAATGGAACTATCTGTTGCACTTTGTCTTATAGAATCAAAACCGACCTGTGGCTGATATTATTGGGCGCTTGGTCTAGTGGTAAGACGCTTCCCTTGCAAGGAAGAGGCCCCGGGTTCGATTCCCGGAGTGTCCACTTTTTATTGCATCATTAATCGCCCACCTCTTTTTTTTCTAGATATAAAGATAATTGGGGTGGGTCCGGGCCGCTGCAAGTATAGAGTATCGATTTTACGCGGGCAGTATATTCTCTTTTTTTTTTGGACCATGAGCGAGCTTATTAGGCTCATCCTACCTACCTAGGGGTTTCTGTCTGTATGACTGAAACCTGGTAAGCCGGAAGGGTCGGCCACAGACGCCAACTATGATCATGCGTCATTATCAAAACTGTGACTTCTTAGGTACACTTCCACTCGTTAGGCCATCCTACACTGGGGAAGTGCTACTTTTCACATCTCTCTATGGCTGTAGCAAGAATCGGTAAGTCCAAATTTGAAGACTTACACTCATGCTAAATACCATTATTTCTCGGTATCATACCATCTAATCATAATATGAAAGCACTCAAAACAAGCCTCATGACATGCTTCTTAATCTTCATTCCTATGCATTACACAGACCAATATCATACGTAGAGCTATAACCAAGCATTGGAACTAAAGATGTTGAAATCGGTAGGTAGAAGGCCTAGGTTACCAGTCTAGGCCCAAGGCTATGCATAAATGGTTAGCGCAGTAGGCAACTCAGAAGAGACCACCCCTAACATTCGCTGACAGTTTCTCCTTGGTATCCAGAACCAATAGATACCACACATGGATGAACAGCATAGAACGGGCTCTGGCAGCAACTGCTTCAATTGCCTTCTTGATGGCGATAGCGTCCAGTGCATCAAGGATGGTCATGGAGTCCCGTTTGCCATCCCCATCAAAGACATAGTCTGTCTACTTCCCAGCAATGACAACCAAGCGTATCATTATACCATGCTATTTATCCGAGAGAACCCCGAGATTTCCGATGCGACATGGGATATTCAAAGGATAAACCTGAAATCTGCACCACCCGCGATACTATCTAGTCATCTCCTCACTGAAGCGCCGCGCCATTTGTGCCATGCAAGCAACCCGACCCTGCAGTTGCACATCATTATTTCTTCTGCATCCGGCTTGGGGACAGCGAGTATTATCTCTAGATGCCTCCAGCAACTGTTTTCCTGCGTTGGCGTTAAGAAATATGAAGTCCATGAGACCGAGTCAGCTCGAACTATAACGGACTTATGCCACTCGTCATTCATTCCCCAGGCTCAAGCAGGCGTGCCGCAAACAATCATCCTCGTGTCAGGAGACGGCGGCCTCAGCGATGTTATTGATTCATTCCATGGTAGCTCGAGAGACCTCGGCACCTCTCCAGATATAGGTCTCATCCCAGCGGGCACTGGCAACGCATTGGCAACTTCTACAGGGCTGGCGCCTCACCCAACAGCTGCTCTAAAAGCACTACTTCGGGGAAAACCACATCCTCTCCCGGGATTTGTCGCCACTTTCTCACCCGGTGCCAGATACATTCAAAATGGACAGGTCCAGCCATCCATAACCGAGAACTCCGGCCAGTTGCGAATTTACGGCGGCGTTGTTGCGAGTTGGGGAATACACGCTGCACTAGTTGCTGATAGTGACACAGTCGATTATCGCAAGTTCGGTGCTGACAGATTCAAAATGGCCGCAAAAGAGCTGCTGTATCCAGCTGATGGCAGCGAAACCCACAAGTACAAGGGAACAATAACACTCACTAAAAGGGACGAAGAAGGCAAACATGAGCATGAGGAAGTTGTTCACCACAGGGAACATATGTACCTGCTTGGAACGATGGTGTCAAACCTCGAGAAAGACTTTAAAATTTCTCCCGAGTCTTTACCGCTAGATAACTCGCTAAGAATCATTCGGTTTGGGCCAATGCCACCCCAGCGGGCAATGGAGCTTCTGAGTGCTGCATATCAGAATGGCCTACATGTTCAGAAAGAAGAGGTAATGTACGGTGAAATTGAAGGTTTTAAGATTAATTTCCATGAGGTAGATGGGAAGTGGAGACGTGTGTGCATCGACGGTAAAATTGTTATCGTGGAGGAAAACGGTTGGTTGAACGTGGAGAAAAACAAGAAGTCTCTGCTAAATATCGTTATTTGAAGTCATTAAGAGATATCTTTCTGCCAAGGGCGTCGAGTGTTGGTCATTTTGCTATAAGCAATCCGAGGATCATCCCAATACAGGCCCTTATTGACTCGAGTGTAAAATTAGGCATGTCTTATAACTAGATGCAAAGAAGTATGTACTCTGGTCTACCCTAGTGAATTTACCCGTGGGTCAAAAAGCGGGTCTGCCAAGATATTTTTCTGCCGGTATATGACGCAGTGCTCAATAATTCTACATTGAATAAAGGTGAAGCTATTCTGAAGGCCGTTTACCACCCAATATGGCTTCCGTTAGCGTTGAGGACTGCTTGGCACCTTTCTGGAAGCGTAGAGACCTGCTGCAGAAGTCGCTCTGCAGGTATTTCATCCCAGGCAGCCTGTACAAGCTCTTTAAGTTCTGCATGTGGCAAGTTGCGGTCATCTGGAGGCAACCTCTCGTCAATAAAGTCCTTCATGTCATCCCAGATATTCTCAATCGGGTTTAAATCAGGTGATTTAGAGGGCCAGTATGTAGGCTGGAAGCCATATTCAGCATCCATAAATTGGCGGGTTTGACAGCTTGCATGGCCTGGAGCGCCGTCCTGCATTAATAAAAGATGCTGGTCTTGCTCTTGTTCCTCCTGCCTTAGAAAATTGCCAATTAAAGGAACAATCCGTTGACAATACCTATCAGAATTGATAGTACTCCATTCCTTCTCCCAAAAGAGGCAGGGCCCCTTTTTATCGGCGTAGAAAGACCCCCAGAACATCCAGCCATTCTTTCGTTGATGACGAGACCTCACACAGGTGTCATTTAGTTCCTCACCTGCTTTCCGCGTCACATACAAAGTTCTATGGTACTCTGATGAGACCCAAGACTCGTCGGTAAAGAGGAATTGATACCACCACTCAACTGGCTTGTCAACACGTTCTCTGCAGAACTCAATTCGTTTGCGTATATTGGCTGGCGAGAGATATGGCTTGCGAACGGCCTTGCGGCGGTGATAACCTCGCTTTGCAAGTGTACGGGTTAATGTTGACCCGCTAATAGGAAGCTCAAGTTCTTGTACAACTTTTGTATGAGGCAGTCGACGATTACGGCGATTTAAAGAGATAAAATCAATAATTTCATCGACTTCTGCATCGGTAAGCTTTTGAGAGGTGCCAGGTGGCTTGCGAGGGGTCCGCTTTTGAATTCTGCATGTATAGCGTATTTGATCGTATGAGTATTGAGGCTTCTTTTTCATGATCTGCCTATACTCCAAGCCAAGGTCATACATGGTAAGGATCTCGATTCGGTCATCGCGGGTGGTTCGGGGGTTGTAGCAAGGTTCTGGGGACGATAAAGGGGTCCTAGGGGTCCTAGGGGGGTTTAAAATATTAGCTAGATCCATCTTTAATGGTCTGATTTAAATAGCTTCAAAAACAAGGGCAGAGGAGCAACTTAAAGAGGTTTGAAAGCAACACCATGTTAAATGATGAGATGACAAAATATGAGGTGCGATCGGCTTCATTCCTTCTATTCTAGGTAGGCGGTACTATGGAAGTGGTGGCAATCTCCTCACCGCTCTTGGCAGTGGCAAGGACCCACGGGTAAATTCACTAGGGTAGACCAGAGTACAGAACAAGCGCCGCTTGTATACAACAACATGAAAGTCAAGAGCGAGTGGCGGAGTGGTACCAAAACGAAAGTAGGGTATTCTTGATAGGCCTGGAATAATACCGCTGGACGTAGCGCCATCGGCTTTGGATAACCGTGGACCCTTGGCTACCAAGTAATATACTGGTGAGTCCGGTGACCCATGTAGGGGCATGTAGTAGACCTATTAGCGAACCACAACCTATAAGCAGACCACTTCTGTTAAACAACGCTTTGGGCGGTGATTTAAATCCATTATATTAGTGGTTGTAATAAGCTAGAAGACAGAAAAAATATTACTAGTAAGTAAAAGTTGCGTAAAGTGGTCAACCTGGTAACTATAATAGTTATATAATTCCCTTAGCTATTAGTGATTAAAAGTATTATTAATAATATAGGGGGTTTATAAGACTAATATTTTTATTAAATACTAAAAATAGAAATAGAAAATAAAGGTAAAAAAGTAATAATATATTAGTATATTAGGTAATATTATTTATTTATAAAACTAATATAAGAGACCTTTTTTATACTTTTATATAAGATTTTTAAAACTATTAAGGTTAATTTAATAAACCTATTTATTATTATTTAAATTATAACCTTTTTAATAAATAAGGTATTTATAATAAAAAGTATGGCTTTAATCAAAGTAGGCAAGTTTTTTTTTCTAGAATAACTTTAACTTTTTAGTAGTCCTTATTTTTAAGAAACCTTTTATCAAAAATAGCTTTAAATGATAATAGTTTTTAATTATAAAAATTATACTTATAACTATATTAGGCAAGAATAAATTACATATTAAAAAATATTAAATATATTTTCTAGTTTTATAAAAGTTCTAGCAAGTATGTTGACGATACTCCTAACCGCCGACGGCTGAGGAATTACGTAACCACTATGGTTACCGGGTTGACCACTTCGCGCAACCTCTACTTACCGGCGATACCTTTTCTGTCTTCTAGCTTAGGACAACCACTAATATGATGAATTCAGATCACCGCCTAAAGCGTCGTTTAACAAAGTAAGTATATTAACTAATTTTTTTAAAAACCTCTAGGGAACTAGAATAGAAATACAAGAACTTTAAATATAGTTTTCTTGAAAGATAATATTTATAATAAAGCCTTAAATAAACCTAATTTTTAAAATAAAATATTATAAATAGGTATTTTTAGTTATAAATATTTTTTATTTAAATAGTAGTAAAGTTTATTACCTCCTTAGTAAGACGGCGAGCCTATTAGAAGACTTGAATTGATCTATCTGGTACTCTATGTACGGAATTCAAAGCATGAAGGCATTCAAAGAGGATCGTAAACAAACACGCGGATGGATCCTCGCGGAGCGAGGCTAACCGAGATGGGTAGACGGTCGGAACAGGCAGTATCCCGCGATCCTCATCCCGGGCACGATGCCCGGAATGATCGTGCCTCCACGTGACCTCTTCGTCACGCTCGGGATCATGACTTGCAGGCAGTCGTGATACTTAGTATCTAGGCAAATAAAAAAGTCTTACCCCAAAACTTGCTAGATTTAAGACGGCGAGCCTATTAGAAGACTTGAATTAATCTATCTGGTACTCTATATACGGAATTCAAAGCATGAAGACATTTAAAGAGGATTGTAAATAAACACGCAGATGGGCCCTCGCGGTGCGAGTGTCACAGTGCGTAACCAGATACCTGATTCCTGCCTGATACCTGTCTGATAATGGTATATATATGTAAGAGCAGTGTAAAGCCGAAGGCTCTACATCCTAGTCTTTTGCTAATGGTGCAGCGGTTTAGGCTTCTAAATGCTCCCAGAGGTCGCGCCGTGACAGCGAGGCTAGCCAAGATTAGTAGGCAGTTGGTGTACCAGCAGAATACTCATGACCAAGTTAATCTTGCTTACTAATTTATTTAATATTGTTAAGCCCTTGTTAACTCCCATGGTTCCCTATTAAGCCTGTGGTATCTTGTTGCCTGTCATGGTTAAGATTATAACCTGTAAGTGATTGTAATAACCCTCCTTATAGGTTATAAATATTCTTATTTATAAATTATAGGTAGGTTGTTATTATTAGCTAACTACAAGAACTTATTTTTTTACTACTTTAAGCTACTTGGCAAGTTATCTTGGCAAGCCCGCTTACTTTAAATATCTAGCATGGTATTTTAAGACAAGGGACATGGTATTAATAAAGTCATGCATGGGGTATTATATATTATTAAAGTTATAGCTAATATATTAAGCCTTATACTATAGCTTGCCTTAGCATAGCCACAAGGCTATAATTTTTTTAACTTCCTACTTTTTTTATTATTTACTTTAATTAATTCTTGTAAATTTATAGTTTATTTAAGTATTAGTTCTAGCTTTATAGCAAGTTATAGTTTGCCTGGTATAAATACTAGGTATATATATATAATAAATAGTAAATCCAGGTAATATAAATTACTTATTTATTTACTTAGCTTTTAACTTGGGTATTCCAGGTTTTAATTATTTATTATTAATATTACTTGGTTGCCTTTTTAAAATTTAAAGTTTTAATACTTATAGTTTATACTTTTTTTTATTTTTTTTTTAATTTAGCTATATTTTATTATACAAACTCCTAGGCACCCTAAATCCTCCTGACTATTTATAACATGTTAAAGTAGTTTATAAACCAGCTTAATAACTATAAGTATAGTTTCTAGTTTATAAACATACGTGGTTTATAGCCTCTTTTTACTAGAAAAAGAAATATACCTGTAGTCTTACTAGCCAAGTAGCCTAATATAAAATTTATAACTAGAAGAAATTTATCTTAATTATTTTAGTAGTATAATATAAAGGGTTATAGGTACTATATAATTTATTAGTTTATAACTTTTACCTATTTATTAACTTTTAAATAGTATTTAAAGGTTAAAACTATTTTTACTTTAAAAATTTTGCAAAGTTTATTTTAAATTTTTAAAATAAATTAGCCTTTATAATTTAATATAATAAACTTTAGTAAGCTAACCTATAAATAAAAGTATATAATATAAATTTAAGCTATTTCTTATATTATTATTATCTTCTTGCAGGGTATTATATAACTTCTTTTATTCAATTAGTAAACTATAATAAAGGTAGTATTAAAGCTATTCTTGGACTTTAAAAAAAGTAGAAATTAATATAAATATATTACTAGGGCTAACCTGGGATAGGTAATAGCTATAATAGTCCCAAGGATAAGTCCCTTGGCTCCTTAGTTCTCTTGCAAATTAGGTAGTTGTCTAGGTATTAATTTATATTTTTATTTACTATTGGCTAGTAATATTATGCTTTAACTAGTGCCTTGGTCTTTATATAGCCTGGGTATATAATTAAATTTTAATAATAGATTTTATCTAGTAAACAAGTTACAAGATTACTCTTTTTAGGGATAACAAGATAGTCCTGGTATAGTAGACATCCTTTAGGGTTAATAATCTAGCCATCCTGTCCTAGGCAAGCTTGTTTTTGAGTAGCTTGAGCAGGGGGCTCTCCTAGTTAAAAATAAGTATTTAATTAATAATATATAGTAATAGTTCTAGAGGAGCTACTTTAGCTATACATGTCTTTGGTAAAACTTTATTTTTAAGCTATTTAGGTTAAAGTAGTACCTGTATTTATTTATTTTTATTATTATATATTTGCTTAGGCCTTAAAAGTATATTAGCTAGAATATTCTTTTTACTAGAATAATATTAAATTGAAAAATAAAATTAGGAAATAAACTTGGACTAGTTAGCTTGTTATTAATTTAATTTTTACTTGATTATAAAGTATTCCAATACTTAATAATTTATAAAATTATTAAAATATTATTTAAGTTATAGTTCTTCTAGCTTAGCTTTTAATTTAATTAGGCTTTATATAATTACAAGTATCTTCTTGTTATAAATATTAAAGTTTTGCTTTACTAGGTTAAGTTTAAGGTATAATAACATAGGACTAGTATAAAGGTTAAAGCCTTTTTAAGAACCTTAAAGGCTTTCTAGTAACTAGTATTTTAATAAAATAGCATGTCTTTTTTAATTAACCTGTATAATAGTTTGGCTATATAGCTATATTTTTATAAACTATTAATAAAAGTTAAAAAACCCCAAGAATAACTATACTCCATGTACTATAGTAGGGGTTTGCCACTTAATAATAAACTTTATCTTCTCTAGGTCTGCCTTAACTTTATTAGTAAAGATAATAAAGCCCAGGTATTTAGTTTTTATTATATAAAGCTTGTACTTATATATTACTACTTGTAACCCTGCTACCCTTAAGTACTTTAAAATAGTTTTTATATATATTTTATATTTTTAAAGGTTGTTACTATAAATTAAGAGGTTATTTATAAATATAGTTATAAAAAGGTCCAGGTAGTTTATTAAAATTAAGTTTATATACTTTTAAAAGACTACTAGTCTATTTACTAGTTTAAATAGCATTACTTTGTACTTAAAACTACTAAATTAAAACTAAAATATAGTTAACTTTTTAGACTTGGGGTTTATATAAGTCTAGTAAAACCCTTGTTAAATATCTAGCTCTATAAATACTCTTGCCTATAATATATATTTTAGGACCTTATTAATTAAAAATATTAAATATTGATTTTTATAAGTAATTATATTTAGCTTTTTATAGTCCATGTAAAATTATAGGCCACCTTCTAGTTTTTTAACTATTAAGATTAAAAATATAAAAGGTATAGTACTTGGTTTGATAAATTTTTTTACAAGTTTTTTACTATATATTACTATACTACTTTAAGCTTTTTTATAAATATCTTGTAAAGTAGGCTATAGTTAATATTATTTAGCTTAACTAGCTTAATTTTAGTATTATTATCCCTTTTAAAATAAAAATATCTTGTCTAACCTTTATTTTAAAAATATATTTACCAGGTTATAATATTATAAAGGTAGTATTTCTTGTATTTGGTAGGCTTTCTTTTTTTAGTGGTAATACTAGCTAGTAACGGGGTATATTAGTCTTTTAGTATAAACTTTATTTTAAAAAATAAGGTAATAAAAATATTACTTTTTTTTAAAAGCTATTTAGTAAAACCTAGTAGCTTTAATAACTATAATATTTATTTTAGCTATTACTTGCTTTTTAAAGAAAACCTTTCTTCTTTTACTAGAATCTTACAGGGGTATAGGATTTTTAAAGATTTAATAATAGCTTAATTTATCTTTACTAAGGTATTTTATTTATTTATAAGAATTATTTAAGCAGGTTAATATTACTTTATTTCCTACTTGTCTTTATATTTAATTAGGCACTTTTATATAGGTATTATAGGATTTACTTGGCTACTTTAATATTATACTATAGGGGTTAATATATATAATACTATAGATAGAAAACTAGATATTATATATTAGGGCGTGACTTTACCACAAGCTAGTTAAGTTAACCTATAAGCATGCTATACAAGATTAGTTCTATACTATTATTATACTTCCCTTTAATATTATTCTAGTTGCTTAAGATAACCTGTTATTAATAATATTTTAATATTATTAGTATTATAACATGGTTATAGTTACTTATAAAGTATTTTTTTAAAATATTATTAATATAGGCTTGTTAGCTTATAGTAATAGAGTTATTATTATTATATACTAGGGCACAACCCAGGAATCTTGCTAGCTTGCTAATAACCTTAACCTTAAATATTATATTTAATTGCTTAATAACCTTATTAATAGCTTGTATATTAATATTAGTAATTAGCAAATTATTAATATAAATTATAATAAAAGTATTATTATATTTAAAAATGCAGGTCTCTTTTAAAAGCTATATAAAGCCAAGTGTCTTAAAATAAGTAAAAAGCTTGTTTTACTAGATGTAGCCTGCTTAATATAGCCTATATAAAGCCTTAAGTAGTAGCTAAATCTTCTTTAAGGGGTTTTTACTTTTAAACCCTATTAATAATTATATATAGATCTTTTATTACTCTATAATTATATAAAAATATATAATAATAATATTAACCTGCTTGTAGTATTATTTTTATACTATAACTATTATTAAGAATATTCTTATAGCAGGATTTATTAGTACAGGCAAGCTAGTATTATTAAAGTTAATACCAGGTTACTAGTAAATTTTATAGATTACCTAGCATGCCTTAAATTAAATAATATAGTTATACTTGTCAAGCTTTAATATATATACCTACTTACTAGGAAGAATATATATATTACTATAAGGATATAGGACTTCTTTATAGGTCTTTAATTTTATAATCTTTTTAAACTAGTACTATATTATAGTAACCTAATATTTTATATAGGGGCTTTAAATTACTTGTATATATATTTATAAAATAATAATATATAATACTTTAAGTTACTCTTTTACCTTAATAATATTAAAAGTGGCTATAGCTAATAGGACTTGCTTATTATTAAGCCAGCCTAAAATATGGGCTTTAGTACTTCTTTTACAAATTTAAATATGCTTTTTACTCATGCTAGAAGGCTATATATAGTTTAGCTTGTAGTTTATATTATATATTTTTAGGAAGTTTAAAATTAAAGTAATCTTCTTTACCTTGCCTATGTTAGCATCCTCTTTTATATTTTAATATTGTATAAGGGGTGCCTCTAGGGGGCTTATAGCAGGTTAAAGCTAGTTCCCTATATATATATCCTCTTTGCCAAATATTTAATATTATATCTTAATATTTAATACTACTATTAGGTTATACTTTATAAGCATGGAGGTTAAAATAATACCTTATTAGCAAGCCCTTTACTACAGGTAGTTGTTAAATTATATTATATAAGTTACTTTTAATAATTAATACTTTAAAATGGCATGTTATATTTAACTTTATAAATAACCTTTAATATTAATATATATAAACTAATATTTAATCTTATATTATATACTATAAGTATTATATCTTTAAATTATATAATAAAGTCTTTAATATTATTAAATTAGTTTCTTTTTATATTTAAAGGCTTAAAAATTATAACTTTAAGTTATATAAAACCCTAGTCTAGAACTATTTTATAAATAGTATTAAAAGTATTATTAGTATATTTAATTTTATAAAAGTATAAATAAAGTTTAGCTTTTAACTTTTTAAAGACCTAGCTAATAAGCTAGTTACTAATTTAAAAGCTTATATTTTTTTAATATTTAAAGTATAGTAATTTCTTTATAGGTTAATTAATTTTCTTGTTAATAATTTAGTTAAGGTAAATTATATATAAAGTACTTTAAATTAAAAATTTCTAGGTATTATATTTTTTCTATAAATTTAGGATCTTGACTCCTAGTATAGTATAGTTAAATTTTACTAGAATAAAATAATAATAATTAATAACTTGGTAGTTAAAATTCTTGCTACCTCTAGTATTACTAGGCATGTTAGCCATGGCTTAAGGAGGTTAGGTAAATTTAATTAATTAAATTGGTTATATTCTTTAGCTAGTAAGTGGCCTGGAATAATAAATAAATAGGTTTAGTATTATAATTCATGGTTGGCTAAAGGTCTTAATAGGGGTACTAGTCTATATAGTGGCTTGCTAAAATAAAAGGTTCTAGGGCTTGTATAGTAGTTAAAACAGGTAAGGCTATTACTAGGAGCTATCTATGGTTAGCAAGACCTTAAATAGACAAGCTAGAGGGCTTATAACCTGTCAGGAACTTCAAGGTAAGCAATTGCAGTGAAAAGCCTTGATTCTCTATCTAGAGGGCGATTGGTGGAAAGCCAGTGGTGCAGAGAGCATGTGACCGCCAGCTAATGCCTGAGGCTATCTTAATATAACTTAATAACTATCAAGGGTCTAGTATATAGATCTTAATACTATTGCTACTTAGGGTAAAGACTTTCCCTAAGTATTGCTATTTTTTACCTGGTAATTAACCTTTTTTATTTTTCTTATTTCCAGGTCCTTTAAGACTGTGGGGTTTGCTCTAGCCACTTTTTTAAATAATTAATAATAATATATTTTTTTATTAATAATAAAAGCAAAGGCCCTTTAAGTAGTAATATAAATATTTTTTAGGGGTTATAAGGGTTTATCCACTTATAAAAGCCTTTCTAGTAAAACTTGTAAAGGTAGTTGTTAAGGTAGTTATAAAAGTAGTTTTACCTGTAGTAGGGTTAGTAGTTACTATATATTAGGTATTTTAAAAATAATTTTTAGAGCTATTAATTATAGTAATTTTATTATAGGTCTTATAGCAATGGTTTATAAATTCCTGGAATATAAGGGCTTTATTATAAAAATAACTTATAACTACTTTTTTTAGGTAGTTAAATATATTATTATAAAGGTTGTCCTTATAATTCTTCTTTAAAATACCTATTTTTAATATAAGTATAGTAAATTCTTGCAAGTTGTTACTAAAGAATTAATTACTTATTATTAGGTTCTAGTACTCGCGCTTGGCCTTTTTCTTGTAATTAGGATTGGTAAAAGTAGTTTTTAAGTATTATAGTACTTTTTAGTAGTAGTATATAAATTCTTCCTACTCTTTATAACTTTACGATATATAATTTATCTTGCCAGACTAGTGGTATAATTATAAAGGTAGGTAATCTTACTTTTTTTTATTAAATAGTAGTCTATATTTTTTCTTAACTTAAGATAAATCCCTAACCATTACTTATTAAATATAGGGTTTATTTTTTTATTTAAAAGTTTTTTTAGGTCCTTTACTTTTTTAAATTTAAAGGTACTAGTAGTAAAAATAATAAAGCTTTAGTAGTCTCCTGTGCAAGTAAGGCAAATTATAAACTTATTTTTCTTATCTTAAATAATCTTAATATTTTAGTGTAACTTTATAGTAACCTTGTTATTTTTAAGCTTGTTCTAGAGATCTATATACTATTACTAAAAGTTTATAGTTTATTTTTCTAGCTCCTTTTTTAATAAAGTATTTTATATTTTATTATATAGTCCTAGACTATTTCTTTATATCTTTTCTATATACTTGGCAAGCTTATTTATTATAAAGTCCTTGTAAAGGAATTCCTTAATAAAGACTTTAAGTTTGGGGAGTAATAAAAGTTTTAGCCAGCCTCTTCTAGGCTCCTCTAGTAATATATTTAATAATCTAGCTATTTTTTAGGTAATCTAGGTAGGTTAAGTATAGTATTTAAGTAATTTAAGTAATTTTAAATTTTAGTTTAAGACTAAATTAAGTAATTTAACTATTAGTAGTATTGTTAAACATATAAAGGTTGCTATTTAATTAGTTTAAATCTTACCTAAAAAGGTTTTTTTTGTCTAAATAACTATAAATAGCAAGAAAATTAAAATTAAAAAAGGATAGTAAGTATATAATACTTTAAATTAAGATAGCAAGCCTATTAAAAGACTTAAATAAATTTATCTGGTATGTTATATATAAAATTTAAAGTATAAAGATATTTAAAAAGGATTGTAAATAAACATGCAGATGGGCCCTCGTGGTGCAAGGCTAGCCAAGATTAGTAGGTAGTTGGTGTACTGGCAGAATACTCATGACCAAGTTAATCTCGCTTACTAATCTGTTTAATGTCGTCGAGCCCTTGTCGACTCCCGCGGTTCCCTGTCGAGCCTGTGGTATCTTGTTGCTTGTCGTGGTTGAGATTATGACCTGTGAGTGGTCGTGATAAGATTAAGGTATTTTAAAATTAGTAAAGCTTAAGGCTAAATAATAGCTTATATAAAGTATTACCTGTTAATATTTTTAGGAAACTATTTATAACCTTAAAAACTAAAAATAACTAATTTAACTAAGGGATATCTTGCATATAGCCATAATAAAATATAATTTTAATAGTTTAAATTATTTATTTAAATTAATTATTAGTTTATAGGTAAAAAGTAATAAAATAGTACTAGCTTGTACCTAAAGTAGCTATTATACCCTTTTAAAAGGTATATATAAAGTAGGAATTTTAATTAAAAATAAAGTATTATAAAAGACCCTGATTATAAAATTAATAATATTTAGTAAAAGGAGGACCCTATTATTTTATAAATTAGGTATTTATAACTAGTAAAGCAATAATAAAATTTATAATAATAATATTAAAGAGAATTAGAGCAGGTAAAACAAGTTGCAAGCTGCTATAAGGTTTATGCCTTTAAAAAAATTATTTGGCAGGTAGGATACCAAGTAATATATTTTTTTAATATTTTTTAACTATAATAAATATAAAGTAAATTATTAACTTTAATATATAAAAGCTTTGCTTTAGGATTAGTATATAAAATTTAAAAAATTAGGCTTGCTTAAAAATTATCTTAATATTTTTATTTAAGTTAAACTTTGAATTTATTATTAAAACTAATAGTAGTACTAGTATAACAGGCTTTGATATTAAGTAATATATTAAAATTAGTTTTATAGGCTAGAAGTTAGTCTTTAGGTCTAGGTAAGTAAGAAAGAGTATTAGTAATAATATTGGTTTTGCCAGGTTTATAAAAGATATTAAGTTTAAACTATTAAATATAATAGCTTGCCTATACTAGATAAAGGTTTAACTATTCTAGGGTAACTATATTAAATAATATATATCTTAAAATACTAACTATAAGATGGTAAAAATACTCTAGTAGGTTTTTTAAGGTAATAATTGTCGCGGTCGCCGCGTACAGATGTTGATTGTTGTTAATGCCTTAGGCACTAGGCTATCATGTAATTTGTCATGTGACCCACAATGTAAATAGCTGTTGGTGGCCTTTATCCTCACCACCATGTTTTGTATTCTTGTCGCCGGTTGCTATAGCATTAAATATCTTTATTTCAGACTTATGAATAAACCATTTGTTATAATAATAATATTATTAATATAGGCCTTGTAAAATTTAGTAAAGTCCTTAAGGTTTAGGTTTATTTACTATTATATATATAAAATACTATTAATATAGCCTATAATTACTATATAAAAGACTTTTTAATTATAGTAAGTAATAATAATAAGGTAATTCTGATAGTCCTAGTAAATGTGAAGGGCTAAAGTGAGACTTATATTTAATCTAACTAGGCCATGAACTGTGTATAAAGAGCTTAAAGAAGAGAAGTTCTCCACGCGTGTTCTTCCATGTTAACACGCTAGTGTCACGTGGGCGGGCTCTGGCCTATAACCCTACCAGGCACTAGCCTGTAATAATACCCTCCTCCTAGTTTAAGCCTTGCAAGGGGTATTATAACATGGTTATTATTATTAATTTACTATTAAATTATATTTAAAATAGGACCTTGCTACTTTTTAAAAATATCTAGTATGGCATAGTTTTAAACTATATTTAATCTTTTTTAAGTCTAGTATATTTATCCTGTTTATTTTACTAGTGCTTTATTATAATATTCTTGTCTAACCTTTTTTTATTATATAGCTAGAATATATTTAACTTTATACTCCTGCTCCCTATTAACTAATAGTAGGGGTGGCTATATATTATTTATAATTTAAAATAGGAACAGGTTTATAGTGGCTAGATAGACAAGTTTTATATAAAAGACTAGGTATATACCTGTAGGTATATTAAGCCAGATAATATATAGTAATAGGACATCTATTACCTAATAATAGCCATGTAACTAGTCTAGCTTTTTTAATAGTTATTATATATATATATTTTAAAGGTTTAGCTAGACCTAATTGTCCTTCTTGTACATGGGGGCTGCCTGTTTTTTATAATTTATCTATTTTTCTTACTAGGCCTGCATGGAGGCAATAGTAGCTTAAGCCTAGTTACTAGCTCTTTAAAGGCAATTTATAAATATTCTACCTGCTAACCCTGGCTATATTAAAGTATTTTATAACTAGGTTAATTTATTTAAGCTAATTATGTTAACATGATATTTATAAATAAAGAAGAAGAGGGAGATTCCTATAAATATAGTATTATAATTATTAATTATAATAGTAACTATAGGTAGTAGCTCTTTTTAATTATCCTGTGCATATATATAAAATATATATAAAACTTATCTAATTTTTTAATTAGTATGCTTTATTATACTATTAGTTTATAGGTAAAAAGTAGTAAATAGTTAGTACTAAATTAATAGCCTTTTATAAATCCTACCCTAAAAAGTATTAATAAATTAAGGACTATAGTTACTTATAATAGCTAATAGGACTTTATAATATATATAAAAGTATATAAAAAATGCCTTTACCATGTCTTTTACTATTATATTTTTTATTTTAATAAGAATAATACTTTTTATTAGCTAGTTTATTATTACTATATAATTTAGTGCTTTTATAGGTCTTAAAGGTGGCAATCTAGTTATAAAGTTTATTAATAACTTGGCCTAGATTTATTAAGGAATTAGTAATAGCTTTAATAATTTATATTTTATATTATACTATATTAAGCTTTATTTATAAACTATATTTTTTTTAAAGAAAGTATTATATATCTTTTACTACTCCTGGCTAGAAAAACTATTAAAATAATATTAAATAAGTAGTATCTTATTTAAAATATACTATTACATGTAAATTATAAATCTTTTATATAATCCCTATATATAATATCTTATTTTCTAGAATTTATACTTATTATTTAAAATAAAGTAACCCTTAATTATTTAAATAATATTTAAATAAACTTATTTTAATATTTATTTTAGTAGTAACCTAGTAATAACCTTTTATAAGGGCATGGGAAATTTATTAATATATTATATTAATAGTCCTTGCTTTTCTTTATTTTACTTATAGTTCTAGTTTTTTTAAAAAGGGAAATATCTTTTTTAAAATTAAGGTCTACTTTTATTAGCTATAAATTTACCTGTCCTATTTTAACTTATACTTTTTTAAATAAAGTTTAAAAGTAATTTAATAGCCTATTATTTATTATACTTTTAGGCATATTTTAACTTTACTATAATAGTATATCTAGCCTTGCTACAAGCTTACTAGAATAGTAATAAAGGTTAAAATTAAACTTTATTAAAAGGTCTACCTAGTATATTTATTATTAATTAAGATATTAGGCTTTACTAAAATACTATAAATTTTTATAATTTATTATAATAATAAATTATAATACTATCTTTAGCTTAGGCCTTTATTTATATAGTACTTATATAATTACTAGTAGCTTTTTATTATAAATCTTATAGTTTAACTTTACTAGTAATAGCCTTTAAAATAAGTAGGCACATGATTATAACTATCTATTAGGTTTATACTAGAATAGGACTATGCCTATTACCTAGCTAAAGGTATTAAATTTTATAATTATTTTATATCCTTTTTTAAAATATACTAGAATTGGCATGTTAATAAAAAGGTCCTCTAGCTTTATAAATGCCTATTAGTAGTTATTATCCTACTTAAAAATAATTTTTTTTATTAGCCTGGTTAAAGGTACTAAAATATTAGCAAACTTTAGTATAAATAGCTAGTAAAAGTTTATAATTTTAATAAAGCTTTATATATCTTATATAGATCTTAATATCTTTTATGCCCTAATAGCTTTTACATTTTTTTAAATTAATATAAATAGCCTTCCTAGCTTAAATAATAAAGCCAAGGTACTTTACCAAGTCTTGGTTAAACTTTAATTTTATAATATTATATTATAATCTTGTCTTATTTAGCTTTTATAAAACCTTATAAACCTTTTACTAGTAGTTTACTAGTATTCTACTAAAGTAAATAATAATATTATTAATATATGCTAATATAAAGTTATTTAAGTACTCTTATAGTATTTAAGTACTCTTATAGTATTTAATTAATATATTATTAAAATATTACTAGTATACCTGTTAACTTAAATAAGGTAATATTTTATTTATAAAGTCTATAGCATGTTTAAAAAGCTATTTTCTATTCCTTGCCTAACTAAATATAAATTTTATAAAAAGCTATAATAATATCTAGCTTTATAAATTAATAAGTATTACTTATATTTTATAGTATTTCTTAAATTAGTAAAAAGGGGTAGTAATCTTTTATAGTCTATTTATTTAACTTTTAATAATTAATATAAAATTATATGCCTTTACCTAGCTTTTAAACTAGCAAGATTAGTACTATTACAGGTAATTAGCTTACTTATATAAAGTTCTTTCCAAGTAGGTTTATTAATATCTTTTATAGGTAAAGGAGCTCCTTCTTATTTATCCTATAAAGGGGCCTATATAATAGTAATTCTTTAATACTATTTTTATTATATTTTAATAATATCTTATAATTAATTCCTGGTTAGTATAAAGGTAGCTTATTAGCTAATTATTGGCAAAAAATATCTAGCTATTACTAATAGTACTTTAGTAGCTTGTCCTTTAAGTTTATATACTTTTTTTAGCTAAAGTGCCTTTTTAATATTATTTAATAAAACTTTGCCTATTTATAGGTGGCCAGGTATTAATATGCTATATATAAGGTGGTAAGTTAATATTACTATTACTTGTACTACATGTATTGCCTTTACCCTAGTAAGTCTAATTATATAATATACTTAATTTTAATATCTTATTTATTTACCTGCCTTAGTAAAGATATCTAGATATCCCTTTTTTATTAAGTATTTTTCTTGTATATTATATAGCCAGGGGTCCCCAAGGATTATACTATCTGCCTGGGGCCTGATAAAATATATAAATATATGGCCCTACTGGTGGCCATATATATTAAGGTTAAAATATATAACTTGGGTAATTCTATATTAGTCTAGTACCATGCTATTAAGGACTTATAGGCATATCCTAATATATAGGAGGTTAAGTACCTAAACTAGAGATTTATCTACTATTATATAGTAATGGCAACTACTATTAATAAGTACTTGTATAAACTAAATTCTATTTACTTTTATATTAACTATAAATAGTAGTATCTCTTATTCTAGTAGCTTCTTAATACCTTTTTACTCCTGCTTGTAACTTAAAATAAGAGCTACTTTTTTTTTAAATTATCTTTTAAAGTTATATCCTTTTTAAAAGCTATAGCAAGTTTATTATTACTAGTAGGCTTTGCCTTTTTTATACTAGTAGTATGCCTATTTATTTTCTTACCTAAGCTAGTGGTAACATGTATATAACTTAATTATTATACTAGTAAAAGAGTATACTATATAATAAAATATCCTAATTTCTTATATTATAGATACTTTCCTTTAGCTTGTTATTTATTAAGCTTGTCCTAGCTAACCTATCATGCATGCTATTTTATACATGGCTTGGTATAATTTACTATAATAATAAGAGTCTAGTTTATTATATTAGGCTTAAGATATAGGTGGTTTGTTTGCTCTATTCTATTAATATTAAAAGTATTTATATTCATGCTAATTTTATAGAGTTAAGAAATTAGTCTTAAAAAGGTAATAAAAATGCTATAATTTATAAGTTAGACATAATTTTATTAAGCATGCCTAGAAGGATCTATCTCTTAGCTTTATTATACTATTCTAGAGTATTTATATTTATAAATTCCTTCTTTAGGTAGGGAAGGAACTTTAAAAAGCTTATATTTTCTAGTTGCTAAATTTAATATAGTTATCTTGCTACACATGCTTTAATATTTAGGTTACTATAAATACTTTTAAGGTACTAGAGTAATACTTGTAGTTTACTAGTGCCTTGCTATAGCTTTATAAATGTTTTAAAGTTCTTTCAGGCAAGCTTTTTAAACTAAAAGAATATATATATAAATTGGTCCTAAGGCATGCTAATTACTTTTTTATTTATACTAAGCTTATTCTTTATTATAACATGCCATGTTGGCTAGTTGCTTGTGCTTTTACTAAATAGTATTAGGTCTAGTAGGCAAGCCTTTAAGTAATAAATAGTTTTTATATATTTAGGTTCCAGTATTAGTTTAGTATCTATTTAAGCTAGTATTATTTATTCTTTATTAGTTATTATTATTATTATTATTATTGCTACTATTATTGCCAAGGATTGCTATTCTAGCATTACTTTAAGTTAATAAATTTATTCTTCTTGGGTAGTGTCTTATAAATTATATTACTCTTATTTTTTATTTTATATAGCTTGGGTTTATGCCATTTGCTATAGCAGTATCTATGCCCACACAGGGGGGCTTATTAACTCCTGGGGCTGCATGGTGGCCAGGTGTTAGTCTTAAAGCATACTATAGTTATTAATCACTTGCATTTTATTATATTAGTTTAATAATTTAAGAATTAGAAGCTTTTTATATATAAAGGGCTAAAGTAAGACTTATATTTAATGTTAAGATAGCCTCAGGCATCAGCTGGCGGTCACGTGCTCTCCACACCATTGACTTTCCACTGATTGCCTTTTAAATAGAGAATCAAGGCTTCTCACAGCAATTACTCACCTTCAAGTTCCCAACAGGTCATGAGCCCTCTAGCTTGTCTATTCAAGGTCTTGCTAACTATAAATAGCTCCTAGTAACAGCCTTACCTGTTTTAACTATTATACAAGCCCTGGAACCTTTTATTTTAGCAAGCCACTATATAGACTAGTACCCTTACTAAGACCTTTAGCTAATTATAGATTATAGTACTAAACCCATTTATTTATTATTCCAGGCCACTTACTAGCTGGAGAATATAACCAATTTAATTAGTTAAATCTATCTAACCTCCTTAAGCCATGGCTAACATGCCTGGTAATATTAAAGGTGGCAAGAACCTTAACTACCAAGCTATAAATTATGGCTATTTTATTCTAGTAAAATTTAACTATACTATACTAAAAGTTAAAATTTTAAATTTATAAAAAAAATATAATATCTAGGAATTTTTAATATAAAGTACTTTATATATAGTTTACCTTAATTAAATTATTAATAAAAATATTAGTTAACTTATAAAGAAATTAGTATACTTTAAATATTAAAAAGATATAAGCTTTTAAATTAGTAACTAGCTTATTAACTAGGTTTTTAAAGAGTTAAAAGCTAAACTTTATTTATACTTTTATAAAACTAAATATACTAATAATACTTTTAATACTATTTATAAAATAGTCCTAGGCTAGAATTTTATATAGCTTAAAGTTATAATTTTTAAGCCTTTAAATATAAAAAAAACTAATTTAGTAATATTAAAGACTTTATTATATAATTTAAAAATATAATACTTATAATATATAATATAGGTTTAAATATTAATTTATATATATTAATATTAAGGGTTACTTATAAAGTTAAATATAATATACTATTTTAAAGTATTAACTATTAAAAGTAACTAATTAATAAGTTAAAGAAGTTTAATTAAAAGGACTTTAAAGCTATTTATAAGTCTGCCATAATAATTTATAATATAAAGGATAATATTATTATAGCTACTTTATATATAAAATAATAAAATATAATAAACTATAAAATATTAAAGAATCCCTATAAGTTTAAAAAGTACTATATTAAAGCTTTTTATAAAGATATTAGTAAAAGGTAATATATTAGGTGCCTTATTAAAGGTCCTATAAGAAATATAAATAGTAATTATATATTTTATAATATAGCAAGCTATAATATATTTAAATATTAGTATCTTGTTCCTTAACTATATATAAAAAAATAAAAATTAAATAAAGAATTCTAGGCATATAAATAGGACTTTAAAAATAAAAAGAACTCTAGATATAATAGTAAAAAAAGTAATAGCTTATATAAAAATACTATAATTAAGCTTAAAGTAAATATATACTAGTTTTTAGCTCTAAAACTTTTATTTATAATAAAAAAAAACCTTTTTAAAATCTAGAATTATATACTAATACTAGACTATATATAGTTAATAACTATATTAATACTATTTCTAGAGCCTATATAAATTATTAATTTAGGAGCAAGCTATTATATTATTATAAACTACCATGCCTTTAAGTAACTTTATAAATATAAACTAGGTAATAAACTATTTAGCTACTATACTACTAGTACTAGAGTTATTTTAATTAAAGGCTATAAAAGAGTAAAAGTTATAATATAAGGCTTTAAGGGCCCTATTAAATATATTATTAATATATACTTTAACCTAGACTTTAACTTTAATATACTATTAATAATAAAAATATTATAAAATATAAATATCTAGTAAAGCTTAAAAGACCTAATACTATATAATATAAATAATAATAAAGTTATTAATTATATATATATATACTATAAAGTTCCCTATATTATTATATTACCTAGAAATATGGCCCTTGCTACTATAAATAACCTTAAAGTAACTATAAAAATACTAGTAATAAAAAATAAGTCTACTTTAAAGCTTTTAATTATAATATATATAAAAAGTTAAAGGTAAAGTGCCAAGTCTCTTACTAATAGTAAAATACTTTAAGCCTTAACTAATATAACCCTACAGCCCTCTAGTATATAAATATATAAAAAATAAGTCCTAAAGGTTATAATAAAGTAGTTATATATATTACTACTATTAATACTATAACCAGGTTAACTATAGCTATTTTAATTAAAGAAAAGAAGGATACTATTAATAAAATAATTAAATTTATTAAGTAAATTAAGCTTTAAACTAGTTAGTACCCCTACAAGTTTATACTTAATAATAATAAGAAATTCTTTTATTTTTATAAATAAAAAAAGAAGTAGAGATAGGCTTTAAGCCAACCCTCCCTAAAATCCTAGAGCTAAATAGACTATTTAAATAATTTAGTGGCTACCTTAATAAGATTATAAGGTATGCTTTAATTAATACTAGCCTTTTTAAAACCCTATAGCTATTGGCTATAGAAAATATAATATATATAATTAATTACTTGTACTAACCTAATAATAAGAATCCTAGACCCCCTATCTAGAAAGAGAGAGAATACTAGAAGATTTAAGACCCTCTTGCCTTTACTACCTACTTAAAGGTATTTAAATATAAAGCTTGGGTCTATATTTTTAAAGAGGATTATATAACCTTGTAAAAGATAAAATTATATACTTAGCTTAAATACTATATTAAAATTAAGGGAGATTATAGCCATGTTTAGTATATTTAAATCCTTAAGTTAAGAAAGGTTATTAAATTAAGGGATATTATATTTAACAAACCTTATATATACAAGGATGACTATAATACTAATGGTATTATAATTTAAACCCCTAGTAAAGCCCTAATTCCTGTTATATAGGGCCAGGTAGCTTATATTAATATTTGCCAACCTAAATACCAATTTAAATACTAACCTAAATGCCAACCTAAATGCCAACCTAAATGCCAACCTAAATGCCAACCTAAACCAGAGCCACAACCAGACCCTGCGCCATAAACAATACCTGATGGAAGAGAGGCTCTAGACAAGCATGTATAGATGACACCTTTGGATACAACCACCCGTCCACGCGAACTAGTAACACTAGAGACCCTGACTGCTATTGCTCAAGTGCCTTATCATGGCCAACCTGCTCGCTGTAAAGCTTATGTAATATAATTTAATAACCACCTGTAGTAAAGGGCTTGCTAATAAGGTATTACCTAAACCTTCATGCTTGTAGAGTACAACCTGATAGTAGTATTAAATATTAAGATATAATATTAAACATTTGGCAAAGAGAATATATATATAGGGAACCAGCTTTAACCTGCTATAAGCCCCCTAGAGGCACCCCTTATATAATACTAGAATATAAAGGAGGATACTAATATAGGCAAGGTAGAGAAGGTTACTTTAATTTTAAACTTCCTAAAAATATATAATATAAACTATAAGCTAGATTATATATAGCCTTTTAGTATAAGTAAAAAGTATATTTAAATCTTTAAAAGAAGTACCAAGGCCCATGCTCCAGGCTGGCTTGGTAATAAGTAAGTTTTATTAGCTATAGCCACTTTTAATACTATTAAAGTAAAAAAGTAACTTAAAGTATTAAATATTATTATCCTATAAATATATATATAAGTAATTTAAAGCCCTTATATAAAATATTAGGTTACTATAATATAGTACTAGTTTAAAAAAATTATAAAGATAAAGACCTATAAAAAAGTCTTATATCCTTATAGTAATATATATAGCCTTCCTAGTAAGTAGGTATATATATTAAAGCTTAATAAGTATAACTATATTATTTAATTTAAGGCATGCTAGGTAATTTATAGAAACTACTAGTAACTTAGTATTAACTTTAATAATACTAGCTTGCCTATACTAATAAATCCTGCTATAAAAATATTTTTAATAATAGTTATAGTATAAAAATAATACTATAAGCAGGTTAATATTATTATTATATATTTTTATATAATTATAAAGTAATAAAAGATTTATATATAATTATTAATAGGGTTTAAAAGTAAAAATCCCTTAAAAAAGATTTAGCTATTATTTAAGGCTTTATATAAGCTATATTAAGCAGGCTACCTTTAATAAAACAAGCTTTTTACTTATTTTAAGATACTTGGCTTTATATAGCTTTTAAAAAAAACCTATATTTTTAAATATAGTAATACTTTTATTATAATTTATATTAATAATTTACTAATTACTAATATTAATATATAAGCTATTAATAAGGTTATTAAGTAATTAAATATAATATTTAAAGTTAAGATTATTAGCAAGCTGGCAAGATTCCTGGGTTGCACCTTATTATATAATAAGAATAACTTTATTATTATAAGCTAACAAGCTTATATTAATAATATTTTAAAAAAATACTTTATAAGCAACTATAACCATGTTATAATATTAATAATACTAGAATATTATTAATAATAAGTTATCTTAAGTAACTAAAATTATATAAAAGTGTCATAGTGTACACCTGGATACCTGATTCCTGCCTGATTCCTGCCTGCTAAAGGTATATATATGCGAGAGCAGTGTAAAGCCTTCGGCTTTACATCCTAGTCTTTTGCTGATAGTGCAGCGGTTTAGGCTTCTAAATGCTCCCAGAGGTCGCGCCATGACAAAAGGGGGAGTATAATAATAATATAAAACTAATCTTGTATAGCATGCTTATAGGTTAACTTAACTAGCTTGTAGTAAAGTCACACCCTAATATATAGTATCTAGTCTTTTATTTATAGTATTATATATATTAATCCCTATAATATAATATTAAAGTAGCCAAGTAAATCCTATAATACCTATAAAAAAGTGCCTATAACCTTGTCCTGGGATGCAAATTAAAATAGGTAAAGAGTATTTTTATTAATATTATATTTTAGGACTATAAAACTAGCTATTTAACTACTAGGTTTATTATTTCCTTTACTAGCATGCCTATTTTCTAGTTCTTAAAGAAATAGATAATTATAACATTAAGTTCTATAATTATAGAGCTTGTTATATTTAATAAAGCTATAAAAAAGGCCCTTTATATTTATAAACTAGTAATTATATTTAGCCTGCAAGATACTACTAAATTACTAAGGATTAATATTAACTTTATAAATACTATAAAGCTACTATAAAAGCTAGGTTTTTTAAGTAATAAGATAGTAAGATAGATTAAGAACTAGTATTTCTTTATATATAATAAATTGTAGAAGAAGTCTATTAAATTTAATTATATTAAAGGCATTAATAATATTACTAATAGCTTTACTAAACTACCTAATAGTAACACTTTCTAGAGATATATAACAAGTTTAAACCTTGATAGAGCTGGCTAAGGTGGCACCTTTTTAAATTGCATGGATTTAGGCATGGCAACTAAAATAAGAATAACATATAATTAACTACCAGAGACTGCCAATCTCGACCCAAAGAGGATGTATCTATGGCTTTATTTTGGCCCCGCCGCTAAGGGGGGTGTGTTAATATAGCCTCAGGCATCAGCTGGCGGTCACGTGCTCTCCGCACCACTGACTTTCCACCAATCGCCTTCTAGATAGAGAATCAAGGCTTCTCACGGCGATCGCTCACCTCCGAGTTCCCGACATTTAATCTAACTAGGCCATGAACTATATACAAAAAGCTTAAAGAAGAGAAGTTCTCCACGCGTGTTCTTCCGCGTCAACACGCCAGCGTCACGTGGGCGGGCTCTGGCCCGCAACCCTACCGGGCACTGGCCCGTGACAGTTTTATATATATAGGTTTTTATTAGGGTTAGGCCCTAGGGCAAACTAGTATTTATCTAAATCTAGCCTTTTATTAGCTATAGTTTAACCTTGCTATAAAGCTTTAAAAGCAAGGTAATTTTATTTTAATACTTAAAAAACTTTGTTAAGACTAGGTTTAGCAGGTTGTAAGGAAGGTGACTAGCGACTACTGAGTAAACGTACGGAGGATCAGGCAACCAGGACGAGCCAATAAGAAGACAGTATTCGATTTCGAGTTGGTACAGGAATGAATCGCTGAAGACCCCTAAGCAGGTCTTCAGCGACCCTCTAAGTAGGCGCCGTCTCGCCTCCGACCCAATTCTATGCTAGGCCTAATCTAGAAGTTTAATCCCTAAAGGATGTGGCTTGCAGGTAAAGGTCATATTGCATGAAGCCTGCAGGTGGAGGTTGGAGGTTGTTGCCAAGGCAGCCTAAGGTATTAGTCACTTGGCATTGCTAGTATGCACGTGACAGCTCAAGCCATAGGGCATGACAGGAATCCCCCCCTTTAAAGTGTTAATTAACCCTAATTAACAAGTCTGGATACTATATAATAATTGGGGGAGGTCAGCTCTAACTCCTTGCCAAGACAGTGTGTATTATT
Organism: Aspergillus stella-maris; assembly: GCF_047715825.1. Lineage (NCBI taxonomy): Eukaryota > Fungi > Ascomycota > Eurotiomycetes > Eurotiales > Aspergillaceae > Aspergillus > Aspergillus stella-maris. The sequence goes on along the minus strand of NW_027396886.1, from coordinate 2,225 downwards.
CCTATTAGTAGGATTGCCATACAATAGCATTATTACTATTATTAAATAATATATTTATTAAAGATTACTAGTAAACCACCACCATGTTGTATAAGAGGCATTTTTATTTATAAAGACTTAATTCTATAAACCACCTTTATTTTAAATTGCTAGATTAATTTATATATATTATATAATTTATATTAACCCTCTTTATATACTACTAACTGTCAGATAAGGTCAGGGTCGTCCTGCTAAGCGTCGAATCGGACCTTAGGTATTCTGATATCAAGAGAGAGAAGAGCAAAGTAGAAGATGCAATAGCAACTTGGTTTATACTAGCAATCTAACTATATTACTATAAACTAAAGATAAGGCATAAGAGGTAGAATATAAATATAGGTGGGTAGTAAGTGTCCTTTTATACCCTGCTTGAATATTTTATCCTTGGGTAAAATATCTCTCCTATTATACCTATAAGCTATATTATTAGTATCCCTTAATTATCTTGTTAATATCTTAAAATATTATAAATTTAATCCCCTAATATAACTATAACCCTATTCTAGCCTAGTATTATATCCCATAATATAATATTAAATAATCTTGGTCCTGTTAAATATTACATGCTAGTAGTGGCTTTAATTAGTTAATTAGCTATAAGGTTATACTTTTTAATAATCCCCCTTTTTTAAGGCTTTATCCTAAAGTCTTTAATAAGTAGTGCTCCCTTCTAGCTTGCCCAAGGTCTGTCTTCTTTTCTTCTTTTCCTTTACCCTTGTTAATAGCCTATCATGTCATCCAGGTTAAATATTAAGAAGAATAGCCTTGCCTGTTGGATCCACAAGGAGGGCTTTAAAATAGTTTTCTCCTGTATTTAATATAATTATTTAGGTAAAGAATATTATAAGTTTAAGGACTTGTCTTATTATAATAAGTATATATTAAAGGGAATCTTATAATATATTAAATTTAAGCCTTTATTTTTAAATAGTAAATAGTATTACCTTGTTAATACTTAGTAGTAAATTTATAATAATAAAAATTAAGTAAATAAAAAGCTCTAGATATTATTAAATTAAATAAGCTATTTTTATTATTAAAAAAAACTTTTTTATAATTATGCAAATAAATTTATATCTTATAAGTTTAAAAAAATTATAAAGCTTAAGGCCTTTAAAAAAAAAAAAAGGCATAAATTATTATAAAGTAAGAGGCTATAGTAGCTTAATTTCATGCCTTAAAAAAGGCTAAATATAATTATTAAATAATAGCTCTTTTAAGTCTCCCTTTATTATCTAGTAATAATAACTAGCTGGCAGCTACTTTATTTTCTAGTTATACTTTTTCTTTAGTAATTAATTCCTTTTTATTTATAGCAATTAATTTTTTTAAAATTTCTTAATTTTTTTTAAATAACTTAAATTTTTAACTAGTTCCTATATATTATTTTCTAGTAAGTATCCTTTTTATTATACAAGGTATTAAATTTAACTATTTCTAGTTTTTTATTCTAGAATCTTTTTAACTTTATATTTTTTTTATTAGCTTTATCTTTAGTATTTTTAAGATTTTTAATTAATTTAAATAATAAAATATAAAATATTAGGTAAACTTATATTCTTATTAATAATATTAAGTAGTAATTATTTTACTAATAAATTTTTTTATAATTTTAAATAATTTATATTTTATAGTATTAAGTTTATTACTTAATTATTTACTTTTAATATTAAATTTTTTTTAACCTTTTATATATTATAGCAGGTAAACTCTCCCCCTTTTTTAAAAAATAGGCATGTTTACATGCTTTTTATTATAATAGTTTTTTATTTTAACTTTAGCCTATTAAATATTTTTAGTAATTATATTATATAAGGTATTAAAATATTTAATTTATAGTCTAGTAGTCTTTAATTTACCTTTAACTAGTAACTTTCTCTAGTTTATTCTAGGGTCTTGTTTTAAATTTATAAAGTATAGTATAATTACTATTATAGTATTTTTAATATTATTTAAGGTAAATTAAGCTATAGATAGTAATTTTACTTAATTACTCTAGTTTTAATTTAGGTAATATTTTAAATACTACTTTATTAATTAAATTATTCTTTTTAACTAGCTATTAATTTATTAATAATTAATAGTAAATAGTCCTATTATTATACTATATGCTTTTATAAATATTATTTAAAACTTTAAGGTAAATAGCTTGTCTTAATTTAATATAAACTTTATTAATAATT